>NC_081553.1:33521977-33752181 GCF_963082655.1 Stomoxys calcitrans | reverse complement strand
AAAGGCGCATTTGTAATCCGATGTCGCCGAAATTTGGGACAGTGAGTTATATTAGGCCCCTCGAAATTCCTCTTGAGTTTGGCCCAGATCGGTTCAGAATTGGATATAGTTGCCATATAGACCGATCTGTCGATTTAAGATCTTGGGCCCAAAAAAGGCGCATTTATTGTCCAATTTCGCCGAAATTTGGGACAGTGAGTTATATTAGGCCCCTCAACATTTCTCTTGAGTTTGGCCCAGATCGGTTCAGATTTGGATATAGTTGCCATATAGACCGATCTGTCGATTTAAGGTCTTGGGCACAAAATAGGCACATTTATTGTCCAATTTCGCCGAAATTTATATATTATATATTATTATATTTAGATATAGCTGCCATTTAGACCGATCTCTCGATTTTAAGTCTTGACCGCATAAAAGGCACATTTATAGTCCGATTTCGCTGAAATTTTACATTTTTCACCGGATTATGACAAAAGGTGGTATGCATATATACACGAGGTGGTGGGTATCCAAAGTTCGGCCCGGCCGAACTAAACGCCTTTTTACTTGTTCAAACTAACCTAACCAATCCAAATCTGAATCGATATGGCCCATTTGCAATCCCCAATGACTTACATCCAAAAATAGTAAATTGCGAATTTTTCCGATGACCATTCCACTAAGGAACAGGGGAAAACTTCCCACGTATCAATGAATGCTGTCCGATTCAGTTTTAACCTCAATGTTAAGGGTCCTCCTTTTTATAGCCGATTCCGTACGACGTGCCGCAGTGCGACACCTCTTTGGAGAGAAGTTTTACATGGCATAGTACCTCACAAATGTCGCCAGCACTACGAGGGGAAAACCACCGCTAAATTTTTTTTTTATGGTCTCGCCAAGATTCGAACCTAGGCATTCAGAGTCATAGGCGGACATGCTAACCTCTGAACCCTAGAAAAGTATCTGTGCAAAAATTTCCAGCGGCTAGCTTCGTGATTTCGACACACGGACGAACGGACGGACATGGCTAGATCGGCTCAGTACGTCTAGAAGATCAAGAAATATTGGTGTTGCAGATCAATATTTCGAGGGTGGTTACAGACATTTTGACTAGATTGGTTTACCCCCCTTCCTATGGTAGTGGGTATAAAAGTGTTGTTCCATTTTTCTCATATTAAAGTTTTGAGGGCATACTAATATTTTCAAATTATGGCCTACCTAATGCAATACTTAACACAACTTAAAAAAAAATTATTCCTCCAATATCATTTTCATAAATTTAATATTGTTTCCCTAATGGATTTTCTCTTTGTCTGTGGAAATCTCCATACAAAATTCGCATTAAAGCAACGATTAATGAAAAATCGACGTTAATAATTTTTACACTCATTAGGACATGACACTGCTGGTCGCGGAAAAATTCATAGGAAAAAGTGCAGTAGTGTGGCTTAATCTAAATGACCATAAACTCAGGGTACTTTCGAATTTGTGTTATCGACAGTAGTCTAATGCCAGTGATGGCAGCAATTTCCGTTACCGTTATAACCACTTTTTGTGCTTCTATGAAAGATTTACTCTTAGATGCGTGTGCGCATGCGCAGATACAAAGTGGCAAAATCTCATGGGCAAACTTGTATGAACATCCTAATGATGACAGCAGAGTGTTTGGTTTTATTTAAGGCTCATAACCCTTTTTGCCTAATGAATTTCTGCCATTATGGGCTGGATGGTAATGTAATTGGCCTAAAACATGGTCGGGTGAAAAATGGAGAATTTATGTGGCAATCAATATTAATTTTTTCAAATTATGAAAAATTGTTCAATTGGTGAGTATTTTACGGCTTCGAAGGTTACTAATGGTATATGCCCACATAATTTTCCTTCCTTCCAAGGGGTAATGAGCTATTCGGTTGCCCAAAAAGTAAATGCGGATTTTTCATATAGTCGGCGTTGACAAATTTTTTCAACGGCTTGTGACTCTGTAATTGCATTCTTTCTTCTGTGAAGTGTAAAAAAAGTATATTTGATTAAAGTTCATTCTAAGTTTTATTAAAAATGCATTTACTTTCTTTTAAAAAATCCGCAATTACTTTTGAGCAACCCAATATTTTCTTCAATCTAATGATAAAAAATTACAAACTAACCTAAATATCATTGTGATTACCTTAAGTGGTTGTCTGAGTAACACTTATCTTTTCATATGAAACCGCTTGGGACAATCCTAATTTCATTTGATCCAAGCAGTATGGCAAAAGAAAACCGTTGCCACATCAAGGTCTGTCATGGCTCTTGGGGTATTCTTTTCTCCATAAGACCATGGACATGGATACTCCTTCATCTTTGCCATCAACGCTTGGCAGAGTGTTTGGTGCTGCTATTGGATGAGTTTGTGGCCATGGAGGAGGTTGCATCTGCGGCAATGTCCACTTGCATTTTTGTGGCATTCCAATTTTTGTTTGATGCTGTGGCACAAAAGACGATAACAACTCATTAATGAGGCCGTTGTCATGCAAATTCCATTGATTTTTCAGAAATGCAAGAGAAGAATCAAGACAACGAAGAATCGAAAAATCACAACAGATATCTCTGATGCCTGCTGCGGCACTTCACAAACCTTGCACTTGGAAAACTTCTTCGTTTAAATTCTCCCACTTGGCACTCTCGAAGAGGCCATCAGTATTTTGATCAGCTTAGTAGCACAATGCTGTCAGTATCGCATTATCGCATCATTTAACTTCATCATTGAGAATTTGGATGTCAGGAGACATTTGTTTCAGTTGCAACATGCAACATTATATTCTTAAGTTGCATGCTTTTGATATTTGTTTTAAATTTGAAAGCAAATTATAACTATTGGGATGCCCAAAAAGTAATTGCGGATTTTCCATATAGTCGGCGTTGACAAATTTTTTCACAGCTTGTGACTCTGTAATTGCATTCTTTCTTCTGTCAGTTATCAGCTGTTACTTTTAGCTTGCTTTAGAAAAAAAGTGTTAAAAAAGTAAGTTAAAGTTCATTCTAAGTTTTATTAAAAAATGCATTTAATTTCTTTTAAAAAATCCGCAATTACTTTTTGGGCAACCCAATAAATGGTATTAGAGAGAAGAGCAAATGCAAATGCAAATTTTGCCCATGAACATTCCACTTTGGAACAGGGGCAAACTTTTCACATATCAATGATTGCAGTCCGATTCAAGTTTAAGCTCAATGATAAGGGGCCTCCTTTTTTAGCGAGTCCGAACGGAGTGCGACATCTCTTTGGAGAGAAGTTTTACATGGCATAGTACCTCACAAATGTTGCCAGCATTAGGAGGGGAAAACCACCGCTGAAAATTTGTTCTGATGGTCTCGCCAGGATTTTAACCCAGGCGTTAAGCATCATAGGCGGACATGCTAACCTCTGCGCTACGGTGGCCTCCAATTTGAGAGAAGAGCACGGCCTAGTGTCTGGGGACCAACTCACACCAAAAACACCCATAAATTGTCAAGGCAATGTGGGACTCAAATGAAAGGTATTTGGGAGTTGATCACAAAATGCATACCCACTTGCGGGACCACGTTTCTGGGAGTACACACCACCCCCTAAACCCACCAACCGCCACGCTGGGAGTTTTCTTATTCCCATAATCCCCAAGAGAATATCGGGCTCAAATAAAGTCTCCTAAGAATGGAGTACATCATACAAGTACCCAGCTGGCATCCACAACCCAAAAACTCCTCTAAACAGATATAATGGGTGTTCATGTCAATATGGGCTTCCAATGATAAGCATTCGACAGTAGAATACGAATACCTAATTTTCAATGCGATTCGTTCGAAAATGGTTTCTATTGTTGGGGTCGAGTACCTCTGGGCCGTTCAAAATCCACCAACTGGATATATAGACCAATCACGACAATATAGAACTCAAACGAAAGGTGCTTGAGAGAAAAACAAGTAAGAAGACGTTAAGTTCGGCCGGGCCGAACTTTGGATACCCACCACCTCGGGTATATATGTAAACCACCTTTCATCAAAATCTGGTGAAAATGTCATACCTTATGTCCCATAGCAGTTATATGGAAATATGATCTGATTTGGACCAAATACTAATAAGTACAAGTCATTGTTCAAAATTGTATAACAAAATATTGGTCTTTTTAGTAGCTATATCTAAAAATAAACCCATCTGAACCATGTACAACATGGATGTCGAAAAGCCTAATATAAGTCAATGTGTCAAATTTCAGTTAAATCGAATTAAAAATTTGTCTTTTTTGGGGCCAAGACTTTAAATCGAGGTATTGGTCTATATGGCAGCTATATCCAAATCTTGATCGATCTGCGTGAAATTGAAGAAGGATGTCGAAGGGCCCAACACAACTCACTTTCCCAAATTGCGGCGACATCGGACAATAAATGAGCTTTTTCTGGCCCCAAAACCTAAAACCGAGAGATCGGTCTATATGACAGCTATATCCAAATCTGGACCGATCTGTGCCATAATGCAGAACTATGTCATGGGGTTTAACGTAACTCAATGTCCCAAATTTCGGCGACATCGGACAATAAATGCGCCTTTTATGGGCCTAAGACCCTAAATCGGAGGATCGGTCTATATGGCAGCTATATCCAAATCTGGACCGATCTGAGCCAAATTGACGAAGGATGTCGAAGAGCCAAATATAACTCACTGTCCCAAATTTCAGCTCAATCGGATAATTAATGTGGCTTTTATGGGCCTAAGACCCTAAATCGAGAGATCGGTCCATATGGCAGCTATATCCAAATCTCGACCGATCAGGACCAAATTGACGAAGGATGTCGGAGGGCATTGCACAACTAACTGTCTTAAATTTCAGTTAAATCGGATAATAAATGTGGCTTTTATGGGCCTAAGACCTTAAATCGGAGGATCGGTCTATGTGACAGCTATATCCAAATCTAAACCGATCTGAGCCAAATTGAAACACTATGTCGAAGGGCCTAACACAACTCTCTGTCCCAAATTTCAACAAAATCGGTTAATAAATGTGGCTTTTATGGGCCTAAGACCCTAAATCGGAAGATCGGTCTATGTGCCAGCTATATCCAAATCTGAACCGATTAGGACCAAATTGACGAAGGATGTCGAAAGGCCTTGCACAACTAACTGTCTTAAATTTCAGTTAAATCGGATAATAAATGTGGCTTTTATGGGCCTAAGACCTTAAATCGGAGGATCGGTCTATGTGACAGCTATATCCAAATCTAAACCGATCTGAGCCAAATTGAAACACTATGTCGATGGGCCTAACACAACTCTCTGTCCCAAATTTCAACAAAATCGGTTAATAAATGTGGCTTTTATGGGCCTAAGACCCTAAATCTGAGGATCGGTCTATATGGCAGCTATATTCAAATCTGAACCGATCTAGGCCAAATTAAAACAGTATGTCGAAGGGCCTAACACAACTCTCTGTTCCAAATTTCAGCAAAATCGGATAATAAATGTGGCTTTTATGGTCCTAAGACCCTAAATCTGAAGATCGGTCTATATGGGGGCTATATCAAGATATAGTCCGATATAGCCCATCTTCGAACTTAACCTGCTTATGGACAAAAAAAGACTCTGTGCCAAATTTCAGCTCAATATCTCTATTTTTGGAGACTGTAGCGTGATTTCAACAGACAGACGGACAGACGGACGGACGGACGGACATGTCTAGATCGTCTTAGATTTTTACGCTGATCAAGAATATATATACTTTATAGGGTCGGAAATGGATATTTCGATGTGTTGCAAACGGAATGACAAAATGAATATACCCCCATCCTTCGGTGGTGGGTATAAAAACGAATTTGATATACAATTGAAGAGCCATGTGTTTGGGGAATTGCCCCACCCGAAAACACCTTCATATCATATATAAGCTATTTGATGTTTAAATTGATTGATTTTCGGGAAATTGATATTCATTTACGGGACAAAGTCCCTGGGGTCTAGCTCAACCTCAAACAGAATTTATTTACCGATCATGTCATTATGGGGCTCATATTAAATGTTTTTGAAAGTAGAGCACGAAGTCCAAGTGTCTCTCTAAACTGCAAATATTTACCAATACAATAATATTGGACTCAAAAGAAATGTTTTTGGGAGTGTCGTAAAAATTACCTAGGAACCGAGAAGGGGCACACTTCTCACACATCAATGGAAGCTTTCCGATTCAAGTTTAGAAGATCAGCAGCGCTTTAAATTTTGTCCGATGTTTTCGCCAGGTTTTGACCGCAGGCGTTCAGCGTTATACGCGACATAGGCTACAGTGGTACGATTTCGAAATTCACATTCACGGTAAAGTGGCCCAACCCTAAAATGCTATTAGAGAGTTAAAGAAGGCGCATCGGAGCGGGCCCGGTTTGGATAGTCTCCAAATTTGATTCCTTGAGCCTCTGGAAGCTGCAATTTTTTCCGATTTGGCTGAATATTTGCATCTTGTGTTCGGTTTCGACTTCCAAAAATTGTGATTCGAATTGTCGAAATTGGTTTATAACCTGATATAACTCACGTATAAACCGATCTCCCGATTTGACTTCTTGAGCCCTTACAAACCGAAATTTTTGTCCAATTTGGCTAAAATTTTACACATAGTGCTCTGTTATGACTTCCAACATCTGTGCCAAGTACGGTTTGAATCGGTCTATAATCTGATATAGGTTCCATATAAACCGATCTCCCGATTTGATTTCTGGAGCCCTTACAAGCCGCAATTTTTGGCAGAAATGTTGCATATAGTGTTCTGTTATGACTTCCAACAACTGTGCCAATTATGTTCGAAATCGTTCTAGTACCAGACATAGCTCCCATATTTTAGCAGAATCAATGTTGGTGGGATCCCAAGATTCGACCTGGCCGAACATACCACCCATTTGCGTGTCATACCTACCACCACAGGATGGGGGTATACTAATCTAGTCATTCCGTTTGTAACACCTCGAAATATTCGAGAAAAGTATAAAAATTTTGATCGTCTCTCGACGTTCTGAGTCGATCTAGCCATGTCCGCCAGTCCGTCCGTCGGTCGATATCACGATAGCGGTCGAACGCGTAAGGCGAGCCGCTTTAAATTTTGCACAGAAACTTAATAATGATGTAGGTCATTGGGGATTGCAAATGGGCCATATCGGTTCAGATTTAGCTATATAGCTCCCATATAAACCGATCTCCCGATTTGACTTCTTGAGTCCTGATTGGGCTGAAATTTTGCATTCGGTGTTTTGTTACGGTTTCCAGTAACTGTGCCAAATACTGTCTAAATCAGTCTATAACCTGATATTGCTCCTATGTAAACCGGGCTTTTGATCATCCTTGTTCGGTTCCTAGAAGCTTTAATTTTTGCTGGTTTGACAGAAGTTTGATATGTAGAATAAAATTATGCCCTACAACTTAATTTATTTTGTATAAACTTTTAGCAGAATCCATGGTGGGTGGGTTCCTTAGATTCGCGGCCGAACTAAGCACTCTTTTACTTTGTTTTTCGTTTTCTTGACAGATTTTTGGATTGAAAAGCCCTTCGTTACACCTGACCCCATTCTTTCAAATTCGTATTTATTATCTAAAATACTGTATTAAAACTTTCAGCATTCGTTTGCAATGCCCAAAAGAAGATTTTTATACCCTCCACCATAAGATGGGGGTATACTAATTTCGTCATTCTGATTGTAACTACTCGAAATATTCATCTGAGACCCTATAAAGTATATATATTCTTGATCGTCGTGAAATTTTATGTCGATCTAGCCATGTCCGTCCGTCTGTCCGTCCGTCCGTCTGTCGAAAGCACGCTAACTTCCGAATTAGTAAAGCTAGCCGCTTTAAATTTTGCACAAATACTTCTTATAAGTGTAGGTCGGTTGGTATTGTAAATGGGCCATATCGGTCCATGTTTTGATATAGCTGCCATATAAATCGATCTTGGGTCTTGACTTCTTGAGCCCCTAGAGTGCGCAATTCTTATCCGAATGGAATGAAATTTCGCACGACGTGTTTTGTTATGACATCCAACAACTGTGACAAGTATGGTTTAAATCGATCCATAACCTGATATAGCTGCCATATAAACCGATCTGGGGTCTTGACTTCTTGAGCCTCTAGAGTGCGCAATTCTTAACCGATTGGAATGAAATTTTGCACGACGTGTTTTGTTATGATATCCAACAACTGTGCCAAGTATGGTTCAAATCGGTTCATAACCTGATATAGCTGCCATATAAACCGATCTTGGGTCTTGACTTCTTGAGCCTCTAGAGTGCGCAATTCTTATCCGATGGGGATGAAATTTTGCACGACGTATTTTGTTATGACATCCAACAACTGTGCCAAGTATGGGTCAAATCGGTCCATAACCTGATATAGCTGCCATATAAAACGATCTTGGGTCTTGACTTCTTGAGCCTCTAGAGGGCGCAATTCTTATTCAATTTGAATGAATTTTGGCACGTAGTATTTTTTTATGATATCCAACAACTGTGCCAAGTATGGTTTAAATCGGTTCATAACCTGATATAGCTGTCATGTAAACAGATCTGGGGACTTGACTTCTTGAGCTTCTAGAGGACGCAATTCCTATCCGATTTGGCTGAAATTTCGCAAGACGTTTTTTATTGTTACTGTCAACAACTATGTCAAATAAAGTACAAGTCGGTTCATAATCTGATATAGCTGCCATATAAATCGATCTGGGATCTTGACTTCTTGAGTTTCTAGAGGTCGCAATTATTATCCGATTTGCCTGAAATTTTGTACGACGGATTCTTTCATGACCGTTAACATACGTGTTTATTATGGTCTGAATCGGTCCATAGCCCGATACAGCTCCCATATATATCGATCCCTCTATTTTAGTTTTTGAGCCCACAAAGATCTCAATTCTTATTCGTATTCGTCCCGGCCGAACTTAGCACGCTTTTACTTGTTTTTTTTTTTAATTTCCCATTGAAACTCCTTTAACAACCCCGCTAAAAGTTATGAATGGAATTCCAAATAAAAACTCGCACAAATAAGACTTCAAAATAGTCATTCTTATCCATTATTATCTTCATAAAGGTGTGTACAATAATTCTTTGCTTAAAAAAGTTAACATCAATATTAGCCTCCAACTGAGATGTGCTTTTTTTTGTTTGTTAGTTCTGAGATTTCTTACATTCCTCCTTACGAGTACTTGCGGACCAGAGTTCATTGTCTATAAGCCAAGAAACGAAAAAAAACAAGAAAAATATTAACAAAAGTAACATTTTTGCGCTTCTTTTTCGATTTCTTTGTTATTTGCCGAGAGTAAATAGATTTTTTCACGCTCAGTTGCTAACTATTTACCAAATGGATAATTGGAATTGGAAGGGTGGGGGAAGAATAATAAACAACAGCCAGCACAGCATCCATTCAACTATTCATCCATCTATCTACATACATATGTGTCTATATATCCATGTACCATTGCAAGCCATGGGAGAACCCCCCAACATGAACATGAAAGCAGACATTGGTTAGTGAGCCCTCCTTCTCAACGCTTTGGGTGATGCATGCATACAAAGTTTGATTTTTTTTTTTTTTTTTTTTTTTTTGAAAATTTCACACCTTATTTACCGAGCAAGTTTGTGCTTGTCCAAGCTTGATTTACCCTAAGTGTTGGTGTTATATCTGTTGTTGGTATTATAGCTTGAGACAAAGTATTATAGGTAAGCTGTCAGTGTGTTGGCAAGGAAGGCTTTTTTGTGGAAGTAAATACATTGGAAGAGAATAGAATTGGTTAGATATGTGTGTGTATTTAACTGTTAATGAAATCAAGAAAAAGATATAATACGTTACCAATAGAAAATTTTGATACATCTTTATTTTCGTAGACTATTTTCTTGTGACGAAACTTTTTTTCGTAATGTACAAAAAAAAAAATTATAAGAAAATTTTATAATAATAAAATATTTTTTTTTTCCAAAAAACAAAAATCCATGGATTTAGAAAACATTAAAAAATTTAAAAAAAAATAAATAATATTGGGTTGCCCAAAAAGTAATTGCGGATTTTTCATATAGTCGGCGTTGACAAATTTTTTCACAGCTTGTGACTCTGTAATTGCATTCTTTCTTCTATCAGTTATCAGCTGTTACTTTTAGCTTGCTTTAGAAAAAAAGTGCAAAAAAGGTATATTTGATTAAAGTTCATTCTAAGTTTTATTAAAAAATGCATTTACTTTCTTTTAAAAAATCCGCAATTACTTTTTGGGCAACCCAATATTAAATTTTTTCTTTTCGTGAAAGAAAAATCCACAAATTTTTTCTCTAACTTGCAAGTCATGTACACCCCCTAATGGATTTGCCAACTTTATTATACCCTCCACCATAGGATGGGGGGTATACTAATTCCGTCATTCTGTTTGTAACTACTCGAAATATTAGGCTGAGACGCCATAAAGTATGTATATTCTTGAACGTCGTGACATTTTAGGTCGATCTAGCCATGCCCCTCCGTCTGTCCGTCGAAAGCACGCTAACTTTTGAAGGAGTAAAGCTAGGCGCTTGAAAAGTTGCACAAATGCTTCTTATTAGGGTTGGGATAGTAAATGGGCCACATCGGTCTATGTTTTGATATAGCTGCCATATAAACCGATCTTGGGTCTTGATTTCTTAAGCCTCTAGAGGGCGCAATTCTTATCCGATTGGAATGAAATTTTGCGCGACGTATTTTGTTATGATATCCAACAACTGTGGCTAGTATGGTTCAAATCTCGATCTCGGGTCTTGACTTCTTGAGCCTCTAGAGGGCGCAATTCTTATCCAACTGGAATGGAATATTGTACGACTTGTTTTGTTATGATATCCAACAACTGTGGCTAGTATGGTTCAAATCGGTCTATAACCTGATATAGCTGCCATATAAACCGATCTTGGGTCTTGACTTCTTGAGCCCCTAGAGGGCGCAATTCTAATCCGATTTGAATGAATTTTTGCATGACGTGTTTTGCTATGACTTCCAACAACTGTGCTAAATTAGGTTCAAATCGGTCAATAACTTGATATAGCTGCCATATAAGCCGATCTGGGATCTTGACTTCTTGAGCCTCTAGAGGGCGCAATTCTTATTCGATTTGAATGAATTTTTGCACGAAGTATTTTGCTATGATATTCAACAACTGTGCCAAGTACGGTTCAAATCGGTTCATAGCCTGATATAGCTGCCATATAAGCCGATCTGGGATCTTGACTTTTTGAGCCTCTAGAGGTCGCAACTATTATCCGATTTGCCTGAAATTCTGCATGAGGTGTTTTGTTTTGACTTCCAACAACTTTGTCAAATAAGGTTCAAATCGGTCAATAACCTGATATAGCTGCCATATAAGCAGATCTGGGATCTTGACTTCTTGAGCCACTAGAGGGCGCAATTACTGTCCGATTTGCCTGAAATTTTGTACGACGGATCCTCTCATGACCATCAACATGCGTGTTAACTATGGTCTGAATCCGTCTATAGCCTGATACAGCTCTTACATAAATCGTTTTCTCTATTTTACTTCTTCAGCCCCCAAAGTATGCAATTCTTATTCGAATTGGCAGACATTTTACAAAGGTCTTCAACATATAATTTAATCCGAACCGGACCATATCTTAATACCGCTCTTATATCAGAGCAAATCTTTTCTTTTATCTTTTTTTGCCTAAGAAGAGATGCCGGGAAAAGAACTCGACAAATGCGATCCATGGTGGAGGGTATATAAGATTCGGCCCGGCCAAACTTATCATGCTTTTACTTGTTTTTATTATACCCACCACCATAAGATGTTTGTAACACCTCGAAAAAAAGGATCTGCGACCCCATAAAGTATATAAATTCAGGATCGTCTTGACATTCTGATTCGATCCGGCCAAGTCCGTTTGTCCAGCTGTCGAAATTACGATTGCAGCCGAACGCGTTAAGCTAGCCGCTTGAAATTTTGCACAGATACTTTGTATTGATGTAAGTCGTTGGGGACTGCTACCGGGCCATGTCGGTTCGGATTTGGATATAGCTCCCATATAAATCAAACTACCGAATTTATTTCTTGAGAACCTGGAAGTGGCAATTTTTGTCCGATTTGGCTGAAATGTTATACCCAACACCACCACTAGGGTACAGGATGTTATAAGTTTGTGCATTTGTTTGCAACGCTAAGAAGGAGAAGAGCTAGGCCCAAAGATAGGTATACTGATCGACTCAGAATCACTTTCTGATTCGGTTTAGCCATGTCCGTCTGTGAGTCCTTGTAATCTTGTAATCAAGGTAGAGGTCGTAGTTGTTGTCCAATCGTCACGAAATTTTGCACGTGTCACTTTTTTGACTCAAGAACGAACGTTATTGATTTAGGTAAAAGTCGGTTCAGATTTGGATATAGCTCCCATATATATGTGTCGCCCGAATTGCACTTAAATGGCCGCCATATCTACAATTTTCAACCGATCTTCACAAAATTTGGCATGGACTGTTTCGTTACCGATTTTAAAATATCTGCAAAATTTCATCCAAATCGGTTCAGATTTGGATATAGCTCCCATATATATGTATCGCCCGATTAGTACTTAAATGGCCGTAGTAGCTACAATTTTCAAACGATCTGTTTGAAAGTCGGATCAGATTTAGATATGGCTCTCATATACATATATATCTATATATTGCCCGAATATGTATTGCCCGAATTTATAATTGTAAGGTATGCGTAGGGTATTATATAGTCGGCTCCGACCGACTTTTTCTTTTCCTTACTGGTTCATATAGTGTTCTGTTATAACCTCCAACAACAGTGCTAAGTAAGGTTCAAATCGGTCTATAACCTGATATAGCTCCCATATAAACCGATCTCCCGATTTGATTTCTTCAAGCCGTAATTTTTTGTCCGATGTGGCTGAAGTTTTGCATGTAATGTTCTGTTATGACTTCGAACTACTGTGCCAAATATGTTTCAAATCTGTCAATAATCTGATATAACTCCCATGTAAGCCGGTCTCTTGATCATCTTTGTTCGGTTCATAGAAGCTTTATTATACCCACCACCGTAGAATAGGGGGTATATTCATTTAGTCATTCCGTTTGCAACACATCGAAATACCAATTTCCGACCCTATATCGTATATATATTCTTGATCAGCGTAAAAATCTAAGATGATCTAGACATGTCCGTCTGTTGAAATCACTCTACAGTCTTTAATAGATTTGAATAGATTCTTTTTTTGTCCATAAGCAGGTTAAGTTCGAAGATGAGCTATATCGGACTATATCTTCATATATCCCCCATATAGACCGATCTGCCAATTTAGGGTCTTAGGCCCATAAAAGCCACATTTATTATCCAATTTGCCGAAATTTGGGACAATGAGTTGAGTTAGGCCCTTCGACATCCTTCGTCAATTTGGCTCAGATCGGTTCAGATTTGGATATAGCTGCCATATAGACCGATCCTCCGATTTAGGGTCTTAGGCCCATAAAAGTCACATTTATTATCCGATTTTGCTGAAATTTGGGACAGTGAGTTGTGTTAGGCTATTCGATGTCCTTCTTCAATTTGGCCCAGATCGGTCTAGATTTGAATATAGCTGCCATATGGACCGATCTCTCGCCTTAAGGTTTTGAGTCCTTAAAAGGGGCATTTATTGTCCGATTTCGCCGAAATTTGGGACAGCGCGTTGTGTTAGGCTCTTCTACATTTTTTTGCATCTTGGCCCAAATCGGTCGAAATTTGATATAGCTGCCATACAGACCGATATCTCGATTTAAAGTCTTGGCCCCATAAAAGGCGCATTTATAATTCGATTTCAATTTTAGCTTTATTATTGAAGCTATGTGCACATCCTTTATAAGTTAGCCATATACCAAGCAATTGTAATCCATCATGTTTTTCATGTTAAATCCCCTAGGCAAATAAATTAGAAAATTTATTTTCCTTTTAAGACTTCTCCATCTGACAATATCACACTTTTAAGTGGTAAGAAGAAAATCAAAATTCCTATTGCACGCAAAGGCTTAGAAGAAGAAGGAAAAGAAAAAACAACATAAAGATGAAAACTATTAAGCCCATGACAAAAAACACCGACCAAATATGTTTGAAAAATGATTTAAACACCATTCAACACCTTTTAAACTTCCACACTCATTTGTCATGTGCGACAGACATTAGGAAAACTACGAAAAGCCTTTCGTGTTTCAACTTTCAAAGCACATACGAAACACGAATCACGTAGTCTTTAGCCTTTTCAGCCAGACATCGCTTGTTACAGCATTAAGCCGAAAACGACAAATTTGTTTATTTTTTTTTTCTTATTTTTAATCTGCAAAAGAAAATAGAGACAGAGGAGAAATTGCAATGGGAATGTAAAAGATAATGAATTTTGAAATGAGAGGTGTGGTCGAATTGTGAATACTTTTTAAAGTCGAAATAAGAGAAAGAAAAAAATATTACATCAAGATTTGGATCATAAATGAATTAAATGTTGAAGACCATAGTAGAAGTCATTGGGTAATATTTTAGTTCTTTAGGCTAAGAATTGCGCCTTGTAGGGGCTCAAGAAACATAATCGGGAGACAGGTTTATGTGGGAGCTGTAACCGGCTATAAATCGTTTCGGACCACGTTTATTGAAGGTCATGGGAGAAGCCGTAGTACAACATTTTAAATCGGATAAGAATTGCGCCCTCTAGAGGCCTACGAAGTCAATATCCCAGATCGGTTTATATGGCAGCTATATCGGGTTATATACCGATTTGAACCAAACTTAGCATGGTTTTTGGAAGTCACAACAACCAAATACTTTATGCAAAATTTCAGCTAAAATGGATAAGACTAGCGCCCTCTAGTGGATCAAGAAGTCAAGATCCCAGATCGATTTACATGGCAGCTATATCAGTTTATAGACCGACTGAAACCATACTTAGTACAATTGTTGGAAGTCATACCGAAATACTTCATGGACAATTTCAGACAAAACGGATAACACTAGCGCCACCTAGAGGCATAAGAAATCAAGATCCCAGATGGGTTTATATGACAGCTATATTAGGTTATTAACTAATTTAGACCATACTTAGCACAGTAATTGGATGTCATACCCAAAGGATATGTGCGAAATTTTAGCCAAATTGGATGAGAATTGCGCCCTCTAGAAGCTCAAGAATTCAAGACCCAAGATCGGTTTATATGGCAACTATATCAGGATATAGACTGATTTACTTGACACAATCGTTGGAAGTCGTACCAAAACGTTACGAGCAAAATTTCAACCAAATCGGATAAGACTAGCGCCCTCTAGAGGCATAAGAAGTCAAGATCCCAGATGGGTTTATATGACAGCTTTATAAGGTTATTAAATGATTTAGACCATACTTAGCAAGGTAGTTGGATGTCATACCCAAAGGATAGGATTTCAGCCAAATTGGATGAGAATTGCGCCCTCTAGAAGCTCAAGAAATCAAGGCACAAGATCAGTTTATATGGCAGCTATATCAGGCTATAGACTGATTTACTTGACACAATCGTTGGAAGTCGTACCAAAACGTTACGTGCGAAATTTCAGCCAAATCGGATAAGACTAGCGCCCTCTAGAGGCATAAGCAGTCAAGATTCCAGATGAGTTTATATGACAGCTATATAAGGTTATTAAATGATTTAGACCATACTTAGCACAGCAGTTGGATGCCATACCCAAAGGCTATGTGTAAAATTTCAGCCAAATTGGATGAGAATTGCGCCCTCTAGAAGCTCAAGAATTCAAGACCAAAGATCGGTTTATATGGCAGGTATATCAGAATATAGACTGATTTACTTGACACAATCGTTGGAAGTCGTACCAAAACGTTACGAGCAAAATTTCAACCAAATCGGATAAGACTAGCGCCCTCTAGAGGCATAAGAAGTCAAGATCCCAGATGGGTTTATATGACAGCTTTATAAGGTTATTAAATGATTTAGACCATACTTAACACAGTAATTGGATGTCATACCCAAAGGATATGTGCGAAATTTCAGGCAAATCGGATAATAATTGCGACCTCTAGAGGCTCAAGAAGTCAAGATCCCAGATCGGTTTATATGGCAGCTATATCAGGTTACGAACCGATTTGAACCTTATTTGACACAGTTGTTGAAAGTAAGAATAAAATACGTCATGCAAAATTTCAGCCAAATCGGATAAAAATTGCGCTCTCTAGAAGCTCAAGAAGTCAAGATCCAAGATCGGTTTATATGGCAGCCATATTAAACCATGGACCGATTAAGCCCATTTACAATCCGAACCGCCCTACACTAATAAGAAGTATTTGTGCAAAATTTCTAGCGCCTTGCTTTACTTCTTCAAAAGTTTGCGTACTTGACGCAGTTGCTGGAAGTTGTAACAGAACAATTTGTGGAAAATTTCAGCCAAATCGAACAAAAAATGCGTCTTGTAAGGGCTCAAGAAGTAAAATCTGAAGATCGGATTATATGGGAGCTACATCAGGTTATAGACCGATTTAGACCGCACTTGACACAGATGTTGAAAGTCATAAAACAAAACGGACAAAATTCAATTGGCTTAAGAAGTCAAATCGGGAGATTGGTTTATTAGGTGTGTGTATATCCAAATCTGAACCGATGTGGGTCATTTGCAATCCCCAACGACCTACATCAATAGTATATATATATGCAAAACTTCAAGCAGTTTTACATGTTCGACCGCTATCGTGATTTTACATGGCCAGATTACTCAGAATGTCGAGACGATCAAGGATATATATATACTTTATGGGGTCTTAGATCAATATTTCGAGGTGTTACAAACGGAATGACTAGAATGACTCCTATGGTGGTGGGTATAAAAAAAAAAAACAATAAAAAATATTTTAAAGAAATACAATTTTGAAAAGTAATAAGGCATTAAAATCGGCAGGGTCGAATTTTGGGTACCCTCCATTTCGACTATATATAAACAACATTCCTTTTAAGTTCGGTTGAAAACTGCGCAATTCTGAACCTTATGCAATAATACACAAATATGGACCCAACTGGGTCGAATCCGCCATAATTCAATAGTCCAAAATTCAGCAAAATCGGGCACTGAATATGGGTTCAATACCTAAGTACGAAGTACGATATATAAAGCAATTAATATATCCAATTATGATTTGACCTGCACCATAGTTTTGAAGGATGTGTATATGTCAAACCATAGCTCTCTCTACCTTACTTTACTTTAATTGGCTATGAGAGAATATTTGTTCCACTACGTAGAATAGCGTTCCAAACACCTCGATCTTCTGCGCTCATTCCAAAATCTCTGACACCAAGTTTCGAAGTGTCTCCCACAACTTGATCTTTTCATTGGGCTTTTACTCTTCCCGGTTTGCGTGTACCACCATGTTTGCCTTGAAAATACTTATTTGCTGGAGCTTCTTCATCCATTCTGACAGCATGACCTAGCCAAAGCAGCCGTTGTATTTTGATGCGTGTAACTATGCTATCGTCGTCATACAGCTCGTGATTCATAGGTCGCCTATATTCTCCGTTAGTGCAAACTGGTCCATATATTTTACGAAGAATATTTCTCTCAAATACTCCAAGCACTGCCTCATCTGCTTTCACAAGTACCCATGCTTCAGAACCATATAACAGCACGGGTAGTATCTGTGTCTTGTTTGGTGTAATCTTCGTCTGTCGAGAGGTGGCCTTGTTTCTAAACTGCTAACTTAGTCCAAAGTAGCTAGAGACCAGATGGTGTTTCATCTTCTTCCATGTCCACACAGCCTCTTCCGAAGTCGTTTCTTTTAGATTACTATCAGCATGTATTCTTTTCAGAAAAGAAAATATCATGACGTACATCATGGAGTACATCATGAAATATAATGTCTGCAATTATCTGTATTAAAATATTCCCAATTAGACCTTAACCTTATAAAGAACCCATATTCATCGATCTTCACTTCTTTAGGGTCACGAAATTTGTATGTGGTGTTCTAATAAGACTTCGATCAGTGGCGCCCGAGCAGCTACTTTTAAATGGGTATAGAAAAGAGTAGTGGAGGCCTGACACGACAGTGCTTGTCAATACGTTTATCAAAACGATGACGACTATGCAGACAACAAGGTAGCGTCTATACTGCGTCATGGATTTATAGCCTAAGCAGGGAAGCCGTCGAGGCAGGCGGAGGACAACTTCGTTGGCCAGCCAACGAGGGGCGCATAGGGGCTTTGTAGCAAAAAGTGGCGTCTGATCAGGGACCCTAAGAGAGGGGACACACACTTGAGATGGTCGCTTCATAGCAAACGGTGGCGCCCGATCAGGAATCTTGAGAAAGGAATATAACAGACGTATATTTTGATTTTAATATTTAAGTGTCGGACAAGACATCATCTGTCAATAAGATGCCCACTATACAGCGTTTGTCGTTGCTGACGCCAAGTAGAACTATCTTGCAGAGTTTGGGATCAGTACGGAGCCGACGCAAAGCTCCGTCAGCGGTTCGTCCAGCTTATAGCCGAAGAAAACGCTAATGGACCATTACGTAGACTCTTGCAACTTAGTAGGCTAAGCATTAACCGTCAAGCTCGGGCCTAAGGTACAAAGGGCAATCTGCCCAAATCGCCACCAGTTGATATACCTAGGTTAGGTTAGGTTGAAAGGAGGGTGCAGGTATTAATCCACCCCATGCCACTATGGGCATACACCTAAGCCAGTAATTGGCTTGTTGTGCGCTCTGAAAACTATAAAGTAACCTCTAAAAAGAAAACTTTTAAGTTAGGAATTCCGTGCTATTTATAAAATCCTTAACTATTGTATTTTTAATACCACTCCCCTAAGTTGGTTAACATCTGGTATTGTGTCTCTACCTAAATGCCGGTATCTATTAGACGCGAATGCCGGGCAATGACAAAGGAAATGCTCCAACATCCCATCATCTTCCCCGCATGCCCTACACATGCTATGACTTACCGCACCGATTTTTCATAAGTGAGCCCGTAGTCCTATGTGTCCCGTTATGATACCAATAGCTATACTGACCTCCTTCTTGCTTCCGTTCAGTAATAGCCTCGTCTTCTCACGATCTGGATCCCCCCATAGGATTTTCGCCCTACTACCAACCCTTTCGCTGTTCCACAATTCGTCGCCCACTCCCTTAACTGGGGCTGCGTCGACCCGAAAGGCTTCGGGTTAACCAAGTTTATTGACGGCAGTCATTTGGCCTTCACCGTTAACTCGTTTCCCCTAACTCCGTTATGATCTGGCACCCAAACGAAGCGGTTTTTGCCATCCTCAGAGAAGGCTTACACTGCAAGACTTTTCGTGACCTTACCGTCGTGGTTGTT
Organism: Stomoxys calcitrans; assembly: GCF_963082655.1. Classification (NCBI taxonomy): domain Eukaryota; kingdom Metazoa; phylum Arthropoda; class Insecta; order Diptera; family Muscidae; genus Stomoxys; species Stomoxys calcitrans. Next base: position 33,732,890 of record NC_081553.1, on the reverse strand, counting down.
ATTGGCCTTATGACAATTTTACTGTCGGTTAAGAAGTTTACACTCGACGTCCGTTATACTTTCTCTGCAGCAGGATCTTCAAACATGGTTGTTATTGCCCTTATGACAATTTTACTGTCGGTAAAGAAGTTTACACTCAACGTCCGTTATACTTTCTCTGCGGCAGGATCTTCAAACATGATAGGCGCAACGGTAACGCCGAGACACCGGGAAGAAAACTCTGCTATATGTAGTCCGGGGGCGGTCCCTCAAGGGCTTCGCTGCATATCTGACTAGATCCGTACTACGACTCGACCACTACGACCACTATACGACTATTTGGAATGGGACTTCAGGATGATTTCCTGAAGTTCTCCTTCCAAAAAGGTTCTTCGACCAACTGCACAATGAAGTTCAGAAATACCGCCGAAAAAAACACTCAAGAAGTCATGTCACCGGTGCAAAAAAAACGGATGCTTTGCGAAAATGTGCTGAAATGACGCCATCCTCTTTCTTTTGGAATGTGTAAATGCGAAAAATTACACTTTTGCTTATCCCGCCAGTGTCGTTCTCCATTTGACGATTCGCTCAAGAGACCCCGTAATATTCGTCTGTCCATTCCTCTCCTTGGAGTGCTTGCACAGGCCACGGGTTTTCTAATAAGGAATTGACCACTTTTTTATACCATCCATAAAAGGATGCAAATCTTGTCATTCTGTTTGCAACACCTTGAAATATTCGTCTATACATTCTTCATCGTGACCTTTTAAGATGATCTAACCAAGTCCGTCAAAAGCAAGCTAATTATCGTTTGAGTAAAGCTAGGCTCCTGAAATTTTGGATAAATATTTCGTAATAATATTGGTCGATTAGAATTGCAAATGGCCCAAATCGGTTTACGTTTAGATGTAGCTTCCATATAAACCAGTTTCCCGAATATAATTTTTGAGCCTTTGGAGGAAGCAATTCTAATCCGAATTAGTTGAAATTTTGAACTAGACATTTTTTATGGTATTAAACAGATGTGTCAAATATGGTCCAAATTACTTCAAAATCTGATATAGCCGCCATGTAAAGAGATCTCCCGATTATACTACTAGTATTCTTGTCCAATTTGGCTGAAATTTTGCCCACTAACTTCTCAGCCAACATACGACCCAAGTATGAATATGTGAATCGGTCTTAAACCTAATACAGCTCCTATATAAAATGATCTCTCGATTGAAATTCTTGAGCAATTCTTCATTTAGGTCCATATCTGCGAATTTAGGCCTAAAATAATAGGCATAGTGTGGTAGCGTTGAAAATTCTTGGTATAGATTGGTATCTTTGACGAAGAAGTACGGCCCAATGACGACGACGGCATGCAAACCTTACCAAAAAGCTTTGTTTTGTGGATGAAATGAATGGATTTTAACCCGGCAGATAATGCATATTTTGCTTTTCGACGAATCCATTAAGCCAAATATGAGCTTCGAGAACTATGACTAAAAATTTAAGTTAATGCCCTCAAAGTAGCGGTCACCAACTCAGAATTTTGGTAAAGAATTTTAATGATTTTCAGACGTTGTTCGTTTGTCTACTTGTACGTTATGATGAAAATTTGAGTTCACTGAATACATTGAGAGTGACAAAGTTTTCTAAATTAAAAAAAAAAAAGAAATATCGATCTTGCCTATGAACCCTTCGTGTCGAATGTAGCGCATCTAAATGCCTCCAAAATATGCTACATGTGCTTTTTCTTTGCCATTCCTCTGCGTCTTGGTCGCCGTTTTCAAATGCAATTCAAAGATAAAAATAAGCCAACATCTTTAAGCTGGCAAACGTACAAATTTGTTATAATCTTCGGCCTTTTTGTCATTTATGAAAAAGAGTTTGTTTACACGACAAAACTCTCAATGATATTCAGCAAGTGTCTGAAGATTTATCTTGTCGACATGAAAGCAATGCATGAGATATGCGTTCAAATGCTGAGGCATAAGGGCATGAGTACAGCGGTAGCTTACAATTAGACTTAAAAGTCCAAGTGTTAGGTGTGTGTTAGAGGGGATTTGCGTATACTCCACGTATTAGTCTCTGTCATGCATTTTAATTCGCATACAAGACATTTGTACAAAAGCAGTTTAAATAGTTCCATATACCAAATGTGCATATACATGCATATTAATATGGAAATTCTTGCAAATTACATAATGACAAGGCAAAAGAAAAGCAGCACTAAGTTCGGCCGGGACGAACTTTAAACCAACTTTTCGACATAAACCGGTGAGAAATGCATTATTAGTGCACCCATAGCAGCTAAATCGAAATGTAGACATTGAGACCTGAAATCGAGAGGTCGGCCTATATGGCAGCTATATCCAAATCTGGACCAAACTGAGCCGAAGGTTATCGAGGGGCCTAAAACAACTCACTTCAGCAAAATCGGATAATAAATGTGGTTTTAATGGGCCTGAGACCTTAAATCGAGAGATCGGTCTATATGGCCGCTATATCCAGATCTGAACCGATCTGAGCCCCATTGAAAAAGAATGTCGAAGAGCTTAACACAACGCACTGACCCGAATTTTGGCAAAATCAAAAAATAATTGCGTATCTTATGGGCCCAAAACCCCAAATCGAGAAATCGGCCTATGTGTCAGCTGTATTGAAATCTAGACCCATCTACACCAAATTGAAGAATAATGTCGAAGGGCCTAGAATAACTGTCCTAGATTTTGGCAAAATCGGACAACAGTTGCGTCTCTTATGGGCTCATAACCCTAAATCGAGAGATCGGTCTATATGGCAGATTTATCAAAACCTGAACCGATCGGCTCCAAATTGTAGAGGCATGTCGAGTGGCTTATCACAAGTCACTTTCCCAAATTTCAGAAAAATCAGATAATAAATGTGGCTTTTATGGGCCTAAGACCTTTAATTGGCTGATCGCCCGATATGGGGGCTATGTCAAGATATAGTCCGATATAGTCCACCTTCGAACTCAACCTGCCTTTGGACAAAAAAAAAAAAGAATCTGTGTCCGATGTTCCGGACCATAATTAAACTGAACGTAGAAATCATTGTGTAAAATTTCCGCCAATTCGAATAAATATTGCGCCCTCTAGGGGCTCAAGAAGTAAAATAGGGAGATCGGTTTATATGGGAGTTGTATCAGGCTATAAACCGATTTAGACCATTATTGACTAGTATGTTGAAGGTCATGAGAGAAGTCGTTGTACAAAATTTCGGCCAAATCGGATTATAATTGCGACCTCTAAAGGCTCAAGAAGTCAAGATCCCTCATCGGTTTATATGGCAGCTATATCAGGTTGTGAACCAATTAGAACCATATTTGGCACAACTGTTGGAAGTCATAACAAAACAACTCATGCAAAATTTCAGCCAAATCGAATGGGAAGTGCGCCCCCGAGAGGCTCAAGAAGTCAAGATCCCAGATCGGTTTATATGGCAGATACATCAGGTTTTGAAACAATTTGAACCATATTTGGCACAGTTTTTGGAAGTCATAACAAAACACCTCATGCAAAATTTCAGCCAAATCCGATAGGAATTGCGCCCTTTACAGGCTCAAGAAGTCAAGATTTCAGATCGGTTTATATGGCAACCATATCAGGTTTCGAAACAATTTGAACCATACATAGCACAGTTGATGAAAGTTATAACAGAACAGTTCATATGCAAAATTGCAGCCAAGTCTGATAAAAATTGCATCTTCCAGAGGCTCAAGAAGTCAAATCGGAAGATCGGTTAATATGGGAGCTATATTAGGTTATGGACCGATTCGAATCGTACTTGACACAGTTATTGGTCTAAACAGAGCACCACGAGCAAAATTTCAGCTAAATCGTACAAAAATTGCATCTTGTAAGGGCTCAAGAAGTCAAATCTGGAGATCGGTTTAAATGGAAGCTATGTCACGATATACACCGATTTGGACCGTGCTTAGCACAGTTGTTGAAAGTCATAGCAGAGCACTATGTGCAAAATTTCAGCCACATGGCACAAGAATTGTGGCTTCCAGGGGCTCAAGAAGTAAAATCGGGAGATTGGTTTATATGGGTGGGACATATAAATCTGAACCGATATCGCTCATTTGCAATCGTTATCGACGTACATCTTCTTATATATAAAAATTAATTTGTGTTTGTAGATTTGTTTGTATGTATGTTTGTTTGTTTGTTTGTTTGTTTGTTTGTTTGTTTGTTTGTTTGTTTGTTTGTTTGTTTGTTTGTTTGTTTGTTTGTTTGTTTGTTTGTTTGTTTGTTTGTTTGTTTGTTTGTTTGTTTGTTTGTTTGTTTGTTTGTTTGTTTGTTTGTTTGTTTGTTTGTTTGTTTGTTTGTTTGTTTGTTTGTTTGTTTGTTTGTTTGTTTGTTTGTTTGTTTGTTTGTTTGTTTGTTTGTTTGTTTGTTTGTTTGTTTGTTTGTTTGTTTGTTTGTTTGTTTGTTTGTTTGTTTGTTTGTTTGTTTGTTTGTTTGTTTGTTTGTTTGTTTGTTTGTTTGTTTGTTTGTTTGTTTGTTTGTTTGTTTGTTTGTTTGTTTGTTTGTTTGTTTGTTTGTTTGTTTGTTTGTTTGTTTGTTTGTTTGTTTGTTTGTTTGTTTGTTTGTTTGTTTGTTTGTTTGTTTGTTTGTTTGTTTGTTTGTTTGTTTGTTTGTTTGTTTGTTTGTTTGTTTGTTTGTTTCTTTGTTTGTTTCTTTGTTTGTTTGTTTGTTTGTTTGTTTGTTTGTTTGTTTGTTTGTTTGTTTGTTTGTTTGTTTGTTTATTTGTATGTTTGTGTGTTCCTTATAGACTCAGAAACGGCTTCACCGATTTTCTTGACATTTTCACAGATAGTGCATAATGATCCCGTGGTGAAAATAGGGTACTACATTTTTTGACATCTGAAGGGGGGGCGGACCCTCCCCCTCATCCTCATTTTCGGAAACGCCACATCTCGGAGATATGTAATGCGATTTAAGCGAAATTTTGTGTGCTTTCATATAGTACCCTAAAAATAAAAAGTTGGTATCCAAATTTCGGATGGGGTACCTAGAGGGGCCGCCCCACCCTAAAACCTACCAAACATACATTAAGACCAATCACGACAATATGGGACTCAAATGAAAGGTATTTAGGACAAGAAAACGTATCTGATATCCAATTGTCGAACCAAGTGCTAGGTGGACCACCCCAACCCCCAAAACACCCCTAAATCGGAGATATTTACCGACCATGGAAATATGGGATTCAAATGAAAGGTATTTGCAAGTAGAATACGAATCTAATATCCAAATGTAGGACCACGTTACTGGGGGTCCACCCCTTCCCCTAAACACCCCCCAAACAGGACTTATTTACTGACCATGGGAATATGGGGTTTAAATAAAAGGTATTTGAGTGTAGAATACAAATCTGATATCCAAATATGGGACCAAGTGTTTGGGGGGCCGCCTGTATCCAAAAACAACCCCCAAAGGGTACAAATTTACGACCATAGCAATATGGGGCTCAAATGAAAAGTCTTTGGGAGTAAAGCACGAATCAGATATCAATATTCGGGAAAAGTGTCTATGGGGCCACCCCACAACACCACTCAAATTGGAAGTATTTGCTGACTATTGCAATATGAGGCTCAAATAAGAGGATTTGTAGAGTAGAATACGAATCCGAAATATATTTTCAAGGCCAACTCACTGAGTGGCCGCCCATTTCCCAAAACACCCCCCAAGCCGGTCATGTTTGCCGACTATGGAAATATGGGGCTCAAATTAAAGGTATTTGGGAGTAGACCACGTATTTGATATCAACATTAGGGACCAACTGTCTAGGTGACGTCCCACCACCATAACAATCCCCAAATAGGACGCCAAGACAATTTGGGTCTTAAAGAGAGTGGAACTAAATATTCTTAGTTCTTAGGGCCAATACCCCAAACCGGACATATTTGCTGACTTTTGCAATAGGGAGTTTAAATGACATTAGAAAAGGAATTTGATATTCAATTTGAGGCTAATGGGATTCATATGAAGACACTTATATTGTTAAACTGTTAGTCAAGCGATATACTATTTTCGTAGCATGGTATTTCACTAAAAGCTCTTTAATTGTCGAAAATAAATATTCCAAGGAAACTTTTATTCCATATTAAGTAAAAGAAGGCGCAGCGGAGCGGACCCGTGTCAGCTAGTTTTAAAATAAAAGCATTATCAAAAAAAAAAAAACTTATTTAAAACATTTAAGTTTACCACCCTCCTCAGTTTAATGGCCCTATAGACGCATATCCCTTAAAACCCTAGCCAAGTAGATATATACAAACATTGTATGAAAACGTAAAGTATATTTCTTTCCCCCCGTAACTTAATATTTGTCCACTTTAAAAAAAATATATATATATATATTATCATGTTTGTGCCAACTATACACCATGGATATAGCTAAAATGTTGGCACCTTATCATTGGCAACCTGGGCTGAAACTAGCAACACCCATGGTCATACATGGATGCCACCATGCACCATGCACCGTTCATAGACTTTGCACAACCCAAGCAAACAGATGAAAAATGTACGCTGTAACTGAGAAAGGCCATCCCAAAAATGGCTAAAACAATTTTTAATTATCGAATGCTGTAACACGATACCCTTGCCGACATATTTTCACACCTCATCAGCCGTTACAGATGGGGAAGTATGCAACAGCGCTTCGGCTGTGTCCCCCAACACCTTGGCCTCACAGCACAGACTAGCTAGCATCTAACTGAGATGGTTGGTTAATTAACAACCTGAATGTTAAAGTTATAAATAAGGATTGAATATCCCCTGGGACATGTATGCTCCATACATACATGGACTTAGTTTCCACATAATATGGCATATTGGGAAGTATGATTTACCAAGGCGACCTGTGATACCTTTTGTAATGTAATGCTGATGTGTAATTTGGTAATTGATGATATTTTAAAACTTCTAGACTTCTACACCCAACGTTATTTTTAAATGGGATGTTAATGGAAAAAGGAGAAAGAGATCACTTTTTGCTCATGCTAACATATTGGGTTGCCCAAAAAGTAATTGCGGATTTTTTAAAAGAAAGTAAATGCATTTTTAATCAAACTTAGAGTAAACTTTAATCAAATATACTTTTTTTACACTTTTTTTCCAAAGCAAGCTAAAAGTAACAGCTGATAAGTGACAGAAGAAAGAATGCAATTACAGAGTCACAAGCTGTGAAAAAATTTGTCAACGCCGACTATATGAAAAATCCGCAATTACTTTTTGGGCAACCCTAGAACTATGGTCGCCCCGGTAGCCGAGTTGGTGGCGTGCTCGAATTACCACTGCGGGGTCGTGGCTTCGATTCCCACCAAAGCTCTGATCTGTCGCCACTGAGGACCAAAATAGTCTAAGTAAAAATATTCCTAACTTAGAACTGTCCACAGACTGGATACTGGGGTATGAGGAATAGCAAGTTGCGGCTCAGAGTTTTCGAATTTGGCAAAATCCAGGCCTTACTTGATTCCTCAAAGAAAGTAAGCTTATATATGGTGAAAAATCCACAGATTTTCTTAAATAACTTAGGAAACATATAAGCCGGGCGATTATATTGGGTTGCCCAAAAAGTAATTGCGGATTTTTCATATAGTCGGCGTTGACAAATTTTTTCACAGCTTGTGACTCTGTAATTGCATTCTTTCTTCTGTCAGTTATCAGCTGTTACTTTTAGGTTGCTTTAGAAAAAAATTGTAAAAAAAGTATGTTTGATTAAAGTTTATTCTAAGCTTTATTAAAAATGCATTTACTTTCTTTTAAAAAATCCGCAATTACTTTTTGGGCAACCCACTTTCATATAAACAGATTCGGATTCTTAATTTGAGTGTCTCCAATGAACGTTGAATATCTTGAGTCTGTTCTCCGAAGATGTATGGTGGTTACAAAAGTTTCGGAAAGCCATTATTTATACCGTCTTTATACCCACCACCATAGGATGGGGGCATACTAATCTAGTCATTCCGTTTGTAACACCTCGAAGTATTGATCTGCCTCCCCATAAAGTATATATATTGTGGATCCTCACGACATTTTGATTCGAACTGTCGAAATCACGATAGAGGTCGAGAGCGCAAAGCTAGTTGCTTGAAATTTGTCACAGATACTCAATATCAACGTAGGTCATTGGGAATTGAAAATGGGCCATCTCGGTTCAGATTTAGATATAGCCTTCATATAAACCGATCTCCCGATTTGACTCCGTGAGCCCCTGGAAGCCGCATTTTTTGTCCGATTTGGTTGAAATTTTGTACATGATTTTCTGTTATGACTTCCAACAACTCTGCCGATTACTTTCTACATCGGTTTATAACCTGATATAGCTTCCATATAAACCGATCTCCCGAATTGACTTCCTGAGCCCCTGGAAGCCGCAAATTTTGTCCGATTAGGCTGAAATTTTGTACATGGTGTTCTGTTAGGACTCCCAACAACTATGCCAAGTACGGTTCTAATCGGTCTATAATCTGATATAGCTCCCATTTGAACCGATCTCCCGATTTGTCTTCTTGAGCCCTTACAAACCAAGATTTTTATGCGATTTGGGTGAAATATTGCATATAGTGTTCTGTTATGACTCTCAACAACTACGCCAACTACGGTTCAATTTGGTCTATAAATAGATGTAGCTTCCATATTTTAGCAGAATCCATGGTATTGGATACCCAAGATTCGGCCCGGCCGAACTTACCACGCTTTTACTTGTACTTTACTCTACAACTATTAACTTAAAATATAATTCACTTAGTAGCTGTTAAAGAGTCCATGGAGAAGTTCCCTACAATCCATTCATTCATTACAATAAAATATAAACCAAAACCCTGGACTGAATGATGGCAGTAGGCCAACACTGGCGTTCAATCACCATATAAAAGTTCTCCGCCGAAAAAAACAAAATCACCATCATTTTTGATGGCTATCTAAACGTTGCTCAAGATTAAACTAACGAAGATAATTTATTACAAGATGCCGTTTAATTAAACTCAGATGAGAGTTCGGCCAGAAGCCTCCACAAGCCTCAGCCAAGAAAATCGAAAGAAAAAAACACAAGAAACCAGTAAACCAAAGAAAAAAACGGGCGACTTCCAGACACAAAAGTTGATCGGTTCTTTTGAATGATTCCGTGTTTATTGGAATCCGGGCACGAGAGTGTGTGTGTGTGGTTTGTATTTTAAGTTTTTTAGTGTATCCTGTTTTGTTGTGTTTTTTGTTTCTTAGTTGGTGATCATCTTTTTGTGGTGGCTTGTTGTTGACCGATTCAGTGGCTACAAATTTGTTTATCCAACAACCCCATGATGGGGCCCCAACCACCATCATCACCATCTTCTGGGTCCCTTGGACTATTAATTTTTTGCTTGCCTCTTTTCCGTTCTTTCTTCTTGCAGTGATTTGGTTTTGATCTTCTGTTAATTTCCCATCATCGAAGATTTTCGAATCTCAGGCAGCAGTCGCAAGATTTTGTGCTAAGATCATCGCCATGAAGATTTTGTGGAAAAGACCTTCGAATTCCGCAACAAAGCAAATCTCTCACGAATTATTGCCTTGCATTTTCATGCTAATCTATATTTTGTTTATGGATCATTTTGTTCATGTTTTCTAGATGTTTTGGTTTCATTTTAGTTTAAACTCTTTTTTTTTCGTTTTTTTTTTGCAGTTTTGATGAGGACAAATTTAAAAAAATCTGGCTTTGCTGATGATTGTAGATGGTAGGTAGCATTGCGGCAAGCCTACCGAAACTCATTAAATACACGATTTAAAATTTAGAGCATTGATGTTTTCTTTGTTGAAGGTTGATCATTCAGAAAGAAACAGAGAGTAAGTGTTCTCAAAGACTTCATTAATAAAGACATTTCGGAAAATGGCAAATGGGCTAAAAACGTTCGTCCCTTTTCACTAAAATGCTCTAATATGAATTGCCATTTATGAGGTTTTAAATAAAATGGAGAATGGAAGATTCAAAACTCAGCTTAATAATCTTCAAAAACTCAACAGGAAATGTTTATACATTAAGAGGGAAAGATCGAAGAAAATTTAAAAAAAAAAAAATGTTATTCATTGTTGTACTCTTAACTTTAATTAACCCATGTTTTTCCAAGAAAACAAACAACTTAATTTTGTATAAATAGCTTCCCTTAATCTCCTACATTAACATACCATAATCTCTAATCCTTCATGGGTGTTCTTGTTTGTTTAGATAGATAAATGAATTCGATTCGAAGATCAATATCACCCTGCTCTATCCAATGTAGAATAACAACATTCTGTTCTTTGGCTACCTTACATTTGGTAAACATTGTATGGTAGCAGAGGCACTTCAGAAGAGGCTCCCATTAGCAGTCATTGTTAATACATTCTCAATACACTATGAAATTTTATTATCTACCCATCTCCATCTCTCTCTCTCTCTCACACACACACACACATACTCATGCAACAGTGCACATTTTGTGTGGGGCCATAAACATTTATTGACCATCCATATTGAATAAGATTAGTATGGCAAAGATGATCATCATCATAACCTTGATTATCATGATAATGATAATCCCCCCCCCCCCCCCCATTCGTTTGACTACCTTACAATGATGTTGAGTTCCTTTTCATCTCTCTTTTCATCTTCCCTTGTAATTGTGTGCGAGTAATTTATTCATTTCGATTGTTATTCAGATGTGGAAGTCAATTTTTTTGATTTTTTGGTGTCTGGTGTTCACAGCCCATAATTCGATTACTGCATATTTTCATCAAACTAGAGCTGATATCAATTATGCATAATTTACATGCTCCAAATTTAAATTGGTTCCAAAATGAAAAATAATGGTTACAAAGTTGAAGCTGTAGAGCGTATAAAAAAATCGAAAAGTCGTTCGTCTATCCGTCTGTTGATATGTTGAGAGCTATTGCGAATTATTTTTTGTCAATGAAGGGGATTCTAAAGGTACCAAATCAGTCCATGTTTAGATACAGCTGCCATAGAAACAAATCTTCCTAATTAAGTACCTAAGGCTCTACAAGACGCAAATCTTATCAAATTTGGTTTATATTTTTCACAATGGATTCTATTATTACTACGAACCTTCAATCTTTCCATCCAAAATCACTCCTTGGTATTTATCTCTAACGTTACATTAAGTAACCGTTGAGGAGGTCACCGCTGCGCAGAGGTTAGCATGTCCGCATGTTTAGCTAGAACATCAGAAACAAGTAAAAGCGTTTTAAGTTCGGCCGGGCCGAATCTTGGGAACCCACCCCCATGGATTCTGCAAAAATATGGGAGCTATATCTAGATATGGACCGATTTGGACCGTACTTGGCACAGTTGTTCAGACGCATAACATAAAATTTCAGCCAAATCTGATAAAAATCGCGGCTTGTAGGGCCCAAGAAGTCAAATCGGTCGATGGATTTATACGGGAGCTATATCAGGTTATAGACCGATTTTGACGGTACTTGGCACAGTGGTTGGAAGTCGTAACAGAACACTATGTGCACAATTTCAGCCAAATGGGATAAAAATGGTGGCTTCCAGCGGCTTTAGAAGTCAAATCGGTAGATCGAATTATATGGAAGCTATATCAACTTATAGACCGAATTAGACAGCACTTGGGACAGTTGTTGAAATTCATAACAGAACACTATGTGCAAATTTCAGCCAAATCGAATGAAAGTTGAGGCTTCTAGGGGTTCAAGAAGTCAAATCGGGAAATCGGTTTATATGGGAGCTATATCATATTCTTAACCGATTCGGACTCTACTTGGCATAGTTGATGGACGTCATAACATAACACTATGTGGAAGATTTCAAACAAATCCGATAAAAATGGTGGCTTCCATGGGCTCAAGAAGTCAAATCGGAAGATCGGTTTATATGGGAGCTATATCAGGTTCTTAACCGATTTGAACCCTACTTGGCGCAGCTATTGGAAGTCCTAACATAACACTACATGCAAAATTTCAGCCAAATCAGATGAAAGTTGAGGCTTCCAGGGGCTCAAGAAGTCAAATCGGGAAATCGGTTTATATGGGAGCTATATCATGTTCTTGACTGATTTGAACCGTACTCGGTACAGTTGTTGAAAGTCACAACTTAACACTATGTGCAAAATTGCAGCCAAATCGGATGAAAGTTGTTGCTTCCAGGGGCTCAAAAAGTCAAATCGGGAGATCGGTTTACATGGGACAGTTATTGGAAGTCAGTTTCAGCTAAATCAGATGAATGTTGAGGTTTCAAGGGGGTCAAGAAGTCAAATCGGGAAAACGGTTTATATGGTAGCTATAAACCGATTTGAACCGTACTTAACACTGTTGTTGTAAGTTATAACATAACACTACATGTAAAATTTCAGCCAAATCGGATGAAAATTTTAGCTTCTAAGGGATCAAGAAGTCAAAGCGGGAGATCGGTTTATATGGGAGCTATATCAAGTTCTTGACCGATTTGGACGGTACTCCGAACAGTTGTTGGAAGTCATAACAGAACACTATGTTCGAAATTTCAGCCAAATCGGACAAAAATTAGCCATTGGTTTGCCCAAAAAGTAATTGCGGATTTTTTTAAAGAAAGTAAATGCATTTTTAATAAAATTTAGAATGAACTTTAATCGAATATACTTTTTTTACACTTTTTTCTAAAGCAAGCTAAAAGTAACAGCTGATAACTGACAGAAGAAAGAATGCAATTACAGAGTTACAAGCTGTGAAAAAATTTGTCAACGCCGACTATATGAAAAATCCGCAATTACTTTTGGGCAACCCAATATATCCAAATCTGAACCGATATGACCCATTTGTAATAGCCAAAGACCTACAGCAATATAACGTATCTGTGCAAATTTTCGAGCGGCTAGCTCTACGCGTTCGACCACTGTCGTGATTTCGACAGACGGACGGACGGACATGGCTACATCGACTCATGATGTCGAGACGATCACGAATATATATATACTTTCTGTGGTCCTAGATCAATGTTTCGAGGTGTTACAAACGGAATGACTAGATTAGCATACTCATCCTATGGTGGTGGGTATAAAAATAAAATACAAATGTAAATGTTCTCAAAACAGCAGATTTTGTTTGCTGGTTTAGCTAACCGAAATGTTTAAAAGTCGGTAAAGTCTGCTTTCCCATTTTTCAGCAGATAAAAACTGCTGTTTTAGCAAACATTTTTGCTGTTTTGAATAACAAACTTGGATGAGTGTACCTATAACGCTATTGGCTTAACCACTAGTCGGTCGATAATCTGCATCGCTTTCTAGTGCAGACGTAGGCCTAAAAGCCATCAGTATGCTCAGAATGGATTCCAAGGACCCTATAGCTGTGGTGGTAGTATTAGTCCGTAGCATGTCTGCCCTACTATAGGTGCGTGTGCCTTGGCTTGACACCTACAGTTGAGAGTAATACTTCTAGCGCACAACCAGGATAACCTGGAGGGATGTGGTCAGCGGGATGACGGTAGTAGTGAACGAGGACCTAAAGTTGATTTGTTCCGATTTCCAAAATTTTTTTCTGCTGAATATGGGGTTTTTTTGGAGATTTTCGACACTTATTTTTTTGGAATTTTGGAAAACAAATTTCAAAATTTTTCGAGGTTTATGATGTTTCTACTTTTAAGCATTTTATACTCGTATATGACGACTTTTACAACCTTTCGGCAGTAGGAAAACCAAAAACAGTCGTCCTACGGACCATCTCAGGCCAGGATTACCTATGGCGTATGTTCTCAATAACAACTCAGCTCTAACAATTTAAAATTTCAAAGAGATATCTCAGCCCGTTTTCAAATGGCAGATATTTTACTATATTATTATTTTTTTTTTTTATTCTATCCCACTGTGCAACAAAGGAAACTGACGAGTAAGCAACGGCAGCGCAATTGGGCCAAAATCTAGGGATAGAACTCATATTCCAATCACTTCTGCGGAAGCTTAAAAGTCAATCAGGGTTCCCGATGAATAGATCACTGCGAAACCGCTGAAAAGAGAAAAAAAACTTCCCGCTTTCAAGTACTCTGGGAAGACCAATCCAGTCGAAAATCTAAAAAAATCGTCCTAAGGACCATCTCTGGCCCGGACCACCTATGGCGTATATTCTCGTTAACAACTCCATTTAAAATTGGAACATTAAGGAACAGGGGCAAACTTCTTGCATATAAATAAATGAGTGCTGTCCGATTTAAGTTTAAGTTCAATGATAAGGGGCCTCCTTTTTATACCCTCCACCATAAGATGGGGGGTATACTAATTTCGTCATTCTGATTGTAACTACTCGAAATATTCGTCTGAGACCCCATAAAGTATATATATTCTTGATCTTCGTGAAATTTTATGTCGATCTAGCCATGTCCGTCCGTCCGTCCGTCTGTCTGTCGAAAGCACGCTAACTTCCGAAGGAGTAAAGCTAGCCGCTTGAAATTTTGCACAAATACTTCTAATTAGTGTAGGTCGGTTGGTGTTGTAAATGGGCCATATCGGTTCATGTTTTGATATAGCTACCCTATGAACCGATCTTGGGTCTTGACTTCTTGAGTCTCTAGAGTACGCAATTCTTAACCGATTGGGATGAAATTTTGCACGACGTGTTTTGCTATGATATCCAACAACTGTGCCAAGTATGGTTCAAATCGGTCCATAACCTGATATAGCTGCCATATAAACCGATCTTGGGTCTTCATTTCTTGAGCCTCTAGAGTGCGCAATTCTTATCCGATAGGAATGAAATTTTGCACGACGTGTTTTGTTGCGATATCCAATAACTGTGCCAAGTATGGTTCAAATCGGTTCATAACCTTATATAGCTGTCATATAAACCGATCTTGGGTCTTGACTTTTTGAGCTTCTAGAGGGCGCAATTCTTATCCAATTTGATTAAATTTTGGCACGTAGTATTTAGTTATGATATCCAACAACTGTGCCAAATATGGTTCAAATCGGTTCATAACCTAATATAGCTGTCATATAAAAAGATCTGGGGACTTGACTTCTTGAGCTTCTAGAGGGCGCAATTTCTATCCGATTTGGCTGAAATTTCGCAAGACGTTTTTTATTGTTACTTTCAACAACTATGTCCAAAAAAGTACAAGTCGGTTCATAACCTGATATAGCTGCCATATAAACCGATCTGGTATCTTGAGTTCTTGAGCCTCTAGAGGTCGCAATTATTATCCGATTTGCCTGAAATTTTGTACGACGGATTCTCTTATGACCATTAACCTGTTTATTATGGTCTGAATCTGTCTATAGCTCGATACAGCTCCTATATAAATCGATCTCTATATTTAACTTCTTGAGCCCACAAAGGGCGCAATTCTTATTCGAATTGGCTGACATTTTACACAGGTCTCCAACATATAATTTAATTGTAGTCCAAACCGGACCATGTCTTGATATCGCTCTAATAGCAGAGCAAATCTTTTCTTATATCCCGTTTTGCCTAAGAAGAGATGCCGGGAAAAGAACTCGACAAATGCGATCCATGGTGGAGGGTATATAAGATTCGGCCCGGCCGAACTTAGCACGCTTTTACTTGTTATAGACTCTGATGTCCTCGCCTCTCATATTCTCTCCAGGACTCGAACCCAGATTTTCGACGTCGTATGGGGACACGTTAGCCTCTGCGCCACGGTGGACTCCTCTCCATAAGTGCGTCCTTTGTAGTATGTGTTCCGTAATGATACAGGAAGCATTATTGGCCTCCTTTAAGCTTACCCTCGTCTTCGCACGATTCGGATCCCCCCCTAAAGGTTTCATTACACTACTGACCGTTTCAATATACCACAGTGGTACATGCGATACTTGGCCCCTACGACCAATTCATCTGGCCTTTAGTTCCCCCTTGCTTCAACATCACAGTTCATTGACTCTTTCATTATTTATGCATTTCCAATGCCGAATTTTTAATTTACAAAATCAAACCCCCTAACCTCCAATGAGAGAATTCTAAGTCTTACGGTGTTATAGCAACTAAGAAAAATAGCATTTCATTTCCTCAGTTTTCCCCTTGCCCTAGCCACCTCCAATATATTGTGGAACCAATGCCATATTTATGACCAGCATTAACATTGTCCATTTAATAGTCTTTCATTTGTTGTGGACAAAACCAACAGAGTCTAGTCTTCTTCATTACCCTCTAGGCCTGTAACAGGATTTTCGGGGAGCCATACCAACTACCAACAACAACGCAGAACAAGAAGTTTTCAAATACCATAAGGAAGCGACCGACACCTAATGACAAAAATAAAGTGCCATAACTTTACGGTCATTAGATGCGTTATGATGTTATCAGGTTTCTCACACCAACAGCCAACCGCCAAATGACAAAATCGGCATATTTGAAAGAGGATTATTTAGGATTTTGACTAAGTATCGCCGCTCAAGGACTATAACTCAGACAATTTTAAAAGCAGTGATTACCATTTTTCTCGCAGTTGTTGGTGCGACATTTACGGATGCCACTGCCTGCCACTGTCTGAGATATTGGCAACATTTTATGTGAACGTTGCTTCAGTGTTGCTTCTTCGGTATTGATTCGGTGCACAACTTCGTTGGCCTATGGATGAATGGCAACGTGCGTCGGGGTGTTAAATTCATACGAATAAAGTGGCAAAATGTGTTTGTTAATTATGTGAAGATTTTCAATACTAAAATACATGATCATGACCATGGTCAAGAGATGACCGAATCAATGTCTGTGGTGTTTTTTTTCTTTTATTTTTTTTTTCTTAAAAATAGTCTGCATAAAAGTCTTAAATTCCTGGTGTTGCGGATTTGCGTTTTAATAGTAGGCATTAGTGGGATCATTTGTTGTTTCTCAGGGATTTTTGTTTTTTTTTCAAGGTAATGCCATATGTCAATAGGCCAATATCGGGCACGCCACAGGGGGGCATTGTATCGCCACTCCTATAGGTGACCACCTTAAATGACCTATTACGGATGCTGACTGAGGAGGGATTTGAACCCGTCTTCAGAATCATAACATCGTCCCGCAGACGATGTTATGATTCTTCTAAGGGGATAAGGATCTGAACGAGCTATGCAAAAATGCCGAAAGGGTTTTGCATATGGCATATGACTGGGCTAGATCCAGAGGTCTCAATGTTAACCCAGAGCAGACTGAAATATGCCTGTTCACGAGGAAGACGAAGGTGGGCCAATTTGACGCACCACGTTTCCTCAATAAGACGATTTCGATATCTGACAAGGTCAAATATCGGGTTGCCCAAAAAGTAATTGCGGATTTTTCATATAGTCGGCGTTGACAAATTTTTTCACAGCTTGTGACTCTGTAATTGCATTTTTTCTTCTGTCAGTTATCAGCTGTTACTTTTAGCTTGCTTTAGAAAAAAGTGTAAAAAAATTATATTTGATTAAAGTTCATTCTAAGTTCTATTAAAAATGCATTTACTTTCTTTTAAAAAATCCGCAATTACTTTTTGGGCAACTCAATAGTTACGTGTGATCTTGGACAGGAAACTGAATTGGAAGTGTCACATTCAGGAGCGTACTGAGAAGGCTCACAGATGTTGGACACTATGTAGACGGGCCATAGGCTCGAAAAGGGGCCTGAATCTAAGGGATAGTCCACTGGCTCTACAGAAGCGTTATTACACCAATTCTTACTTACGCCTCAGTAGTTTGGTGGACTGCTATGGTGAAAAAGTGCAACATAAGGACCATACAGCAGGTTCAGAGCACATGTTGTCTTGGCATAGGCTGAGCGACGAGGACCACGCCCACTAGGGCACTGGAGACTATTCGAGATATGCGACCCATTGACATACAGATTAAGTGTGAGGCAGCCACTGCGACTGTGAGACTTAAGGCGATGGGAGAATGGATTGAGGATGGGAGCAGCTCATAGCATTGCGGTATAATCGAGGCGATGATAGGACACCAGGAAGGAAGGGAAGAGGTTTCCGATCGGATACCTGAGATGAACCTTGAAGTCGAATGCGAGGCACTGCTGCCATCGGCACAGTTTTGGATGGACGGAACCCTAGTATTGCCATCTGGAAGATCATGTTACACGAATGGATCAAAGCCAGAGGACAGAGTGGGCCTGGGGGTTTATATTGAGAACCTAGGGAATGAGATCTGTTTTAGACTGCCTGACCATAATACAGTCCTGCAGGCGGAGATCCGGGCGATCACGTAAGGCATGAAGTGATGTGGTGCTAACGTACCGATAGTAAAATTGCCATAAGGGCAATAACAATCAGGACGGTAAGGTCACGAACAATCTGGCAGTGTAAGATGTAAGTGTAAGGAGATTAAAGCCTTCTCATCGTTTGGGTGCCGGGCCATAACGGAGTAAGGGGAAATAAAAGGCGTTGAAGGCCAGAGGACTGCCGTCAACAAATTTGGTTAAGCCGAAGCCTTTCGGGCCGATGCAGTCCGAGTTAAGCGAGTGGGCGACGAATGCGCATGCAAGATTGTGGAACAGGGAAACGGTCGGTAGGAGGACGAAAATCCTATGGGGGTATCCAGATTGTGAGAGGACAATGCTATTACTGAAAGAAAACAAGAAGGAGGTCAGTATAGCTTTTGGTATCATAAAGGGACACATAGGACTACGAACTCACTGATGTAAAAAATCGGTGCGGCATGTGTAGGCCATGCGGGGAAGTTGATGAGATGTTGGATTATTTCCTTTGTCATTGCCCGGCTTTCGCGTCTAACAGATACCGGCACTTAGGTAGAGACACAATACCAGACATGAACCCACTTAGGGGAGTGGTATTGAAAAAAATTAAGAATTTTGTAAGTAACACGGAATTCCTAACTTAAAATTTTCTTTTTAGAGGTTACTTTACAGATTTTAGAGCGCACAATAAGCCAATTACTGGCTTAGGTGTATATCCATAGTATCATGGGGCGGGTTAATATCTGCACCCTCTTTTCAACCCAACCTAAAAAAGCCTGGAATGTCAGTTCCATTCCTTTTTGCATCCTGCACTTTCGCTCGATTGCGTTGTCGGTAGACTCTCCTCTGTATCCTTCGTCGTGCTCCGCATCGCTTTCTCGGTCTGCTTGTGAGCTTAGCACAGCCATCGCTCACCTCTGCCATCATCCCGACCTCATCCCTGCCCTCATCTCTCGATTTGGCTGTGATGACTATTTCATTGATACTGTGCCTGTCTGAATCTGAGTCGGAAACGCCACCTTTACCTAAAGGCTGAGGACGAACTGTGCATGCCTCTGGTTTATCCGTTTCTTCCTCATTAAGTAGTCTTATGACTAGTTGTGCGCTTGAAGCATTACTCTCGACTACAGGTGCCAAGGCACCCACACCTTTAGAAGGGGGGGACAACATGATGCGGTCTGACGCCACCACCGCAGCTGTTGGGTCTTTGGAGTACATTTTGAGTCTACTCCAAAAAGGCTTTAAAATTTTTTTCGTAATAGGTAGCAATAGTGATTTTATACCCTCCACCATAGAAAGGGGGGTATACTAATTCCGTCATTCCGTTTGTAACCGATCTCCCGAGTTGACTTCTTGAGCCTCTAGAGGCCACTATTCCTATCCGATTTGGCTGAAACTTTGCGTGAAGTGTTCTGGTATGATTTCCAACAACTGTTCTTAGAGTGATTCAAATCGGTCTATAACCGGATATAGCTGCCATATAAACCGAACAGATCTTGGGTCTTGACTTCTTGAGCTTCTAGAGGGAGCAATTCTTATCCGATTTGGCTGAAATAATGCATGACGTGTTTTGTTATGACTTCCAACAACTGTGTTAAGAATGGTTCAAATCGATCCATAACCTGATATAGCTGCCATATAAACCGATCTGGGGTCTTGACTTCTTGAGCCACTAGAGGGCGTAATTGTTATCCGATTTGGCCGAAATTTTGCATAAAGTGTTTTATTTTGACTTTCAACGACTGTGTTAAGTATGGTCTAAATCACTCCACATCCTTATAAATCCGCCATATAAACCGATCTCACGTTTAGACTACTTGGGCTTCTAGAGGGCGCAATTGTTATCCAATATGGTTGAAATTTTGCATATGTCCAATTGATGTCCAACAAGTGTTTCTAGTAAGGTCTAAATCGGTATATAACCTGATATGGTTGCCATAAAAACCAATCTCCTAGCTTGACTTTTTGAGCCTCTAGAGGGCGCAAATATTTTTATACCCACCGCCGACGGATGGGGGGAAATATCCATTTCTGACCCTACAAAGTATTTGCATTCTTGATCAGCGTAAAAATCTAAGACGATCTAGACATGTCCGTCCGTCTGTCCGTCTGTCTGTTGAAATCACGCTACAGTCTTCAAAAATAGAGATATTGAGCTGAAACTTTGCACAGAATATTTTTTTGTCCATAAGCAGGTTAAGTTCGAAGATGGGCTATATCGGACTATATCTTGATATAGCCCCCATTTAGACCGATCCGCCGATTTAGGGTCTTAGGCCAATAAAAGCCACATTTATTACCCGATTTTGCCAAAATTTAGAACAGTGAGTTGCGTTAGTCCCTTCGACATACTCCGTCAATTCGGCTCAGATCAGTCCAGGTTTGGATATAGCTGCCATATAGACCGATCATCCGATTTAGGGTCTTTGGCCCATAAAAGCCACATTTGCTATCCGATTTTGCTGAAAATTGGAACAGTGAGTTGTCTTAGGCCCTTCGACATGCTTCTTCAATATGGCTCAGATCGGTCCACATTTGGATATAGCTGCCATATAGACCGATCCTCAAATTTAGGGTCATAGGCCCATAAAAGCTGAATTTATTATCCGATTTTGCTGTAATTTGATACAATGAGTTGTGTTAGGCCCTTCAACATCCTCCGTTAATTTGGCTCAGATCGGTTCAGGTTTGGATATAGCTGCCATTTAGACCGATCCGCCGATTTAGGGTCTTAGTCCAATAAAGGCCACATTTATTAACCGATTTTGCTGAAATTTGGTACAGTGAGTTGTGTTAGGCCCTTGGACATTCTTCGTCAATTTGGCTCAGATCGGGTTAGATTTAGATATAGCTGCCATATAGACCGATCCTCAAATTTAGGGTCTAAGGCCCATAAAAGCCACATTTATTATCTGATTTTGCTGATAATACCTCAGATCGGTTCACATTTGGAACCTCAGATCGGTTCACATTTGGATATAGCTGCCATATAGACCGATCCTTCAATTTATGGTCTTTGGCCCATAAAAGCCACATTTATTATCTGATTTTGCTAAAAATTGGTACAGTGAGTTATGTTGGGCCCTTTAACATCCTCCGTTAATTTGGCTCAGATCGGTCCACATTTGGATATAGCTGCCATATAGATCGATCCTCCGATTGAGGGTCTTAGGTCCATAAAAGCCATATTTATTATCCGATTTTGCTGAAATTTGGGACAATGAGTTGTGTTAGACCCTTTAACATCCTCCGTTAATTTGGCTCAGATCGCTTAAGATTTGGATATAGCTGCCATATAGACCGATCCTCAAATTTAGGGTCTTAGGCCCATAAAAGCCACATTTATTATCCGATTTTGCTGAAATTTAGGACAATGAGTTGTGTTAGGCCCTTTAACGTCCTCCGTTAATATGGCTCAGATCGGTCCACATTTGGATATAGCTGCCATATTGATCGATCTCTCGGTTTTAGGTTTAGGGGCCATAAAAAGAGCATTTATTGTCCTATGTTGCCGAAATTTGGGACAAAGAGTTGAGTTTAGCCCCTCCACATATTTCTGCTATGGGACATAAGGTATGAGTTTTGCACTGGATTTTGACGAAAGGTGGTTTACATATATACCCGAGGTGGTGGGTATCCAAAGTTCGGCCCGGCCGAACTTAACGCCTTTTTACTTGTTCTATTTCAAAGAGCTTTGAAACTTCCTTTCAAAACAGATCTTTAAGATAATTACCTCATGTTCAGTTATTTGCCTTTAAGTCTTTTATATGAATATAATCCTCATAAGTTTGATTTCCAATAAACGTTGTTGTATAAAATTCTTTCCAAGCAGAGAAAACGCCTATTTGCTAATTTGTAGATGTGTACATATAAATAAGACTATTAATGATTCATATTACAGCCATATGAGAACTTTTTATTGAAAAAAAAAAAATTTAAAAAAAAATTTTTAAATATCGAAAGTTGACTGACTGACTGACTGACTGACTGTCTGCTCTCAATCGTGACTTACATCACTTATGGGCCCTCAATGAGATGCAGACTATCAAAAACCACAAGCCTGTCGAAGAGTGGTCAGTTCTGAATAAACAAACTAAACCTTCCAAATATTAAACGTCTTAAATGCAGAACTGGGTGGATTCCATTCCATTTAATAGTAGCCAAAATATGCTCATTGAGTGAGCTCCTTCATGTGTCACTATGCCAATGAAATGGACATAAAAGATTGGATTTTTTTTCGCATTCGTATGTGTGTTACATGCAAATATTGTTGCACATATTAATGCATGTCCAGATCTCTATCTTCAGCTTATGACTCAGTGAAAAGTGGAAGTTGACCATGAATGCCTCGCTGACTGCTGGTGGACGACAACCATTCATTGATGGATGGATGGCTGATGTACAAGTTGACTACCGTTGACAGGTATTAAATTATTTGTAAACTCACAAATTTCATGTGAAATAATAAATTTGCATATGTTAGGGCACAATGTTTTTTCTTTTTTTTTTTTTGTTTCTGTTCCCACAATAAATTGAAAAGTGAATTGAATTGAATAAAAGAGTGGTGTTTTAAAACATACACCGCTTTTTTATGAAAATAAAAGTCAAAGTGTAGGAATTGTTAAGAAATTAAACAAGTAAGAGCGTGCTAAGTTCGGCAGGGCCGAATCTTACATACCCTCCACCATGGATTGCATTTATCAAGTTATTTGCGTGGTATCTCTTTTTAGGCAAACAAGGAATAATGAATATGAACTGTTATGCTGTTGGAGCTATATCAAATTATAGTCCGATTGGGAGCATAAAGGAATTGAAATTTATATGGGAGCTGTATCAAACTATTGATCGATTCAGACCATATTAGACACGTATGTTGAAGGTCATGAGAAGCCGTTGTACAAAATGTCTGCCAAATCGGATAAGAATTGCTCTCTCTAGAGGCTCAAGAAGTCAAGATCCCAGATCAATTTATATGACAGCTATACCAGGGTATGAATCATACATGAATCATACATGAATCATACATGAATCATCATGAATCATACTTAGCGCAGTTGTTGGAAGTTATACCAAAATACCTTGTGCAAAATTTCATTCCAATCGGATAAGAATTGCGCCCTCTAGAGGCTCGAGAAGTCAAGACCCAAGATCGGTTTATATGACAGCTATATAAGGTTATGGACCGATTTGAACCGTACTTAGCACAGTTATTGGATATCGTAACAAAACACGTCGTGCAAAATTTCATTCCAATCGGATAAGAATTGCGCCCTCTAGAGGCTCAAGAAGTCAA
Source organism: Stomoxys calcitrans (assembly GCF_963082655.1). Classification (NCBI taxonomy): domain Eukaryota; kingdom Metazoa; phylum Arthropoda; class Insecta; order Diptera; family Muscidae; genus Stomoxys; species Stomoxys calcitrans. The sequence goes on along the minus strand of NC_081553.1, from coordinate 33,709,460 downwards.
AACCCCAGATCGGTGTATATGGCAGCTATATCAGGTTATGGACCGATTTGAACCATACTTGGCACAGTTGTTCGATATAATAACAAAACACGTCGTGCAAAATTTCATTCCAATCGGATAAGAATTGCGCACTCTAGAGGCTCAAGAAGTCAAGACCCTAGATCGGTTTATATGGCAGCTATATCAGGTTATGGACCGATTTACACCATACTTGGCACAGTTGTTGGATGTTATAACAAAACACGTCGTGCAAAATTTCATCCCAATCGGATAAGAATTGCGCACTCTAGAGGCTCAAGAAGTCAAGACCCAAGATCGGTTTATATGGCAGCTATATCAAAACATGGACCGAAATGACCCATTTACAATACCAACCGACCTACACTAATAAGAAGTATTTGTGCAAAATTTCAAGCGGCTAGCTTTACTCCTTCGGAAGTTAGCATGCTTTCGACAGACAGACGGACGGACGGACGAACGGACGGACGGACAGACGGACGGACATGGCTAGATCGACATAAAATTTCACGACGATCAAGAATATATATACTTTATGGGGTCTCAGACGAATATTTCGAGTAGTTACAATCAGAATGACGAAATTAGTATACCCCCCATCTTATGGTGGAGGGTATAAAAATGTCCCTTAATGTGGCACAACAAATATCGAATGGTATTTTTAAGTCGGAGGCCACCGTAGCGCAGAGGTTAGCATGTCCGCCTATGACGCTGAACGCCTGAGTTCGAATCCTGGCGAGACCATCAGAAAAAATTTTCATCGGTGGTTTTCCCCTCCTAATGCTGGCAACATTTGTAAGGTACTATGCCATGTAAAACTTCTCTCCAAAGAGGTGTCGCACTATGGCTCGCCATTCGGACTCGGTTATAAAAAGGAGGCCCCTTTTCATTGAGCTTAAACTTAAATCGGACTGCACTCATTGATATGTGAGAAGTTTGCCCCTGTTCCTTAGTGGAATGTTCATGGGCAAGATTTGCAATTTGCATTTGCACCTTCCCCCCACCCCCCCAAAAAAAAACACCCCACAAAGAGCAGAAATTTACCTATCATGGCAATATGTGGCTCGAATGAAAGGTATTTAGAGATTTTAAAACAAATTTGTTAATCAACTTCGGGGACAAGTGTTGAGGCGGACTCAAATGAAAGGCATTTGGGAAGAAATTCAGCACGAAATTCAGGACCACGTTTTTGGGGGTTCACACCAACCCCTAAACCCACCAACCCCTAAGCCCACCAACCCCTAAACCCACCAATCCCTAAACCCACCAACCCCTAAACCCACCAACCACCACCCTGGGAGCCTTCCCACTCCCAAAATCCCCATGAGAATATCGGGCTCAAGTAAAGTCTTTTAAGAATGGAGTACATCTAACATCCAAATTTAGATGACCCTAAAACCGTTGAGCGCATATATAGACCAATAGAGATTATGACAAAAAGGGGCTCAAATCTGATATCTTTTTTACGGCCAAGTGTCCCTCATCTCATAAACTCCCCCTAAACCACACATATATACGGTCTATAGCAATACGTAGCTCTTACGTGGTCTTTTGGAGAAGGGTATGTTTCTGATATCCACTTTTGGGGCAAAGGGTTTGTCTTCTCCAAACCACCATCAAAACCAAGAGAATGGAGTAGATCTAACATCCAAACTTTAATGGGCGGACCCTCCCCTTGCCATTTTTTCAAAAACGCCAGGTCTCGGATATGGGTGGGGCAATTTAAGCGAAATTAAGTTTGTTTATAATAACTCAAGAGCAGAAATTTGGTATCCTTATGTAGGGTGGGATTTCCAGAATGACAATATGGGGTTTAAATGAGCACGAATCTGCTATATGGGGTCCAATTCACCCCCAAAAATACCACCATACCGAACATATTTACCAACCATAGCAATATAAGGCTCAAATGAATGGTATTTGGGAGGAGATCAACAATATGATATCAACATTGGGGCGATATATTGGGTTGCCCAAAAAGTAATTGCGGATTTTTTAAAAGAAAGTAAATGCATCTTTAATAAAACTTAGAATGAACTTTAATCAAATATACTTTTTTACACTTTTTTTCTAAAGCAAGCTAAAAGCAACAGCTGATAACTGAAAGAAGAAAGAATGCAATTGCGGAGTCACAAGCTGTGAAAAAATTTGTCAACGCCGACTATATGAAAAATCCGCAATTACTTTTTGGGCAACTCAATATCTGAAAGGCGGTACCACCACCCCCAAATAGGACTTATTTCCCGACGTGACAGTATTGGGCTCAGATAAAATAAGAGAGTGAAAAAAGACGGAGCGGAGCAGGCCCTGTCCAGCTAGTCCTTTTATAAACAAAGCAAAATTTTTGGACAACCCTCGTACTCCTCAATCTATACTTAATAGAGCTGGCAAAATATCGATGGCACTATCGATACGATCGATATTTAATTTTTACACCCTCCACCATGGGGTCTCAGACGAACATTTCGAGTAGTTACAAACAGAATGACAAAATTAGTATATCCCCATATACTAAATTCGTCATTCTGTTTGTAACTACTCGAAATATTCGTCTGAGACCGTCCGTCCTTCCGTCCGTCCGTCTGTCCGTCCGTCTGTCTGTTGAAAGCACGCTAACTTCCGAAGGAGTAAAGCTAGCCGCTTGAAATTTTGCACAAATACTTTTTATTAGTGTAGGTCGGTTGGTATTGTAAATGGGCCATATCGGTCCATGTTTTGATATAGCTGCCATATACACCGATCTTGGGTCTTGACTTCTTGAGCCTCTAGAGTGCGCAATTCTTATCCGATTGGAATGAAATTTTGCACGACGTGTTTTGTTATAATATCCAATAACTGTGCCAAGTATGGTTCAAATCGGTATATAACCTGATATAGCTGCCATATTAACCGATCTTGGGTCTTGACTTCTTGAGCCTCTAGAGGGCGCAATTCTCGTCCGATTTGACTGAAATTTTGCACGTAGTGTTCTGTTATCACTTGCAACAACTGCGCTAAGTATTGTTTAAATCGATCTATGTTTTGATATAGCTGCCATATAAACCGATCTTGGATCTTGACTTCTTGAGCGTCTAGAGGGCGCAATTCCTAACCGATTTGGCTGAAATTTTGCACGACGTGTTTCGTTATGATGTCCAACAACTGCGCTAAGTACAGCGCAAATCGGTATATAACCTGATATAGCTGCCATATAAACCGATATTGGGTCTTGACTTCTTGAGCCTCTAGAGGGCGCAATTCCCGTCCGATTTGACTGAAATTTTGCATGAGGAGTTTTGTTATGACTTCCAATAGCTGTGCTAAGTACGGCGCCAATCGGTATATAAACTGATATAGCTGCCATATAAACCGATCTTGGGTCTTGACTTTGTAAGCCTCTAGAGGTCGCAATTCTTATCCGATTGGAATGAAATTTTGCACGACGTGTTTCGTTATGATGTCCAACAACTGTGCTGAGTACGGCGCACATCGGTATATAACCTGATATAGCTGCCATATTAACCGATCTTGGGTCTTGACTTCTTGAGCCTCTAGAGTGCGCAATTTTTATCCGATTTGACTGAAATTTTGCACGTAGTGTTTTTTTATCACTTGCAACAACTGCGATAAGTATTGTTTAAATCGATCTATGTTTTGATATAGCTGCCATATAAACCGATATTGGGTCTTGACTTCTTGAGCCTCTAGAGGGTGCAATTCTCGTCCGATTTAACTGAAATTTTGCATGAGGAGTTTTGTTATGACTTCCAATAGCTGTGCTAAGTACGGCGCAAATCGGTATATAACCTGATATAGCTGCCATATTAACCGATCTTGGGTCTTGACTTCTTGAGCCTCTAGAGGGCGCAATTCTCGTCCGATTTGACTGAAATTTTGCACGACCTGTTTCGTTATGATGTCCAACAACTGTGCTAAGTACGGCGCAAATCGGTATATAACCTGATATAGCTGCCATATAAACCGATCTTGGGTCTTGACTTCTTGAGCCTCTAGAGGGCGCAATTCTCGTCCGATTGGAATGAAATTTTGCACGACGTGTTTTGTTATGATATCCAACAACTGTGCTGAGTATGGTTGAAATCGGTCTATAACCTAATATAGCTGTCATATAAACCTATCTGGGGTCTTGACTTCTTGAGGCACTTAAGGGCGCAATTCTTTTCCGATTTGGCTGAAATTTTGTACAACGGGTTCTCCCATGACCTACAACACACTTGTCCGAATCGGTCTATAGCCTGATACAGCTCCGATATTAACCCATCTTGGTGCATAAGGTGTTTTGTTATGACTTCTAACAACTGTGTCAAATATGGTTCAAATCGATCCATAACCTGATATAGCTGCCTATATAAACCGATCCGGGATCTTGACTTCTTGAGCCTCCAGAGGGCGCAATTCTCATCCGATTTGGTTAAAATTTTGTACAACGGTTTCTCCCATGACTTTCAGCATACTCGTCCGAATCGGTCTATAGACTGATACAGCTCCCATATATACCGATATCTCTCTCTCTATTGTATTGGGTTGCCCAAAAAGTAATTGCGGATTTTTCATATAGTCGGCATTGACAAATTTTTTCACAGCTTGTGACTCTGTAATAGCATTCTTCCTTCTGTCAGTTATCAGCTGTTACTTTTAGCTTGCTTTAGAAAAAAAAGTGTAAAAAAGTACGTTTGATTAAAGTTCATTCCAAGTTTTATTAAAAATGCATTTACTTTCTTTTAAAAAATCCGCAATTACTTTTTGGGCAACCCAATACTTCTTGATCCCCTAAAGGGCCCAATTCTTACTCGAATTGGCAGAAATTTTACACAATGACTTCTACTAGGGTCTGCAATATTCAATTCAGCTATGGTCCGAATTGGAATATAACTTGATATAGCTCCAATATTAAATCAATAATTTTCTCTTATCATTTGTTTGCCTAAAAAGAGATACCGAGAAAGAACTCTACAAATGCCATCAATGGTGGAGGGTATATAAGATTCGGCCCGGCCAAACTTGGCACTTGTTTACTTGTTACTTCTCATTTTCTTTTGAAATATAGGTGATGGGAAATTAACGATACTATCGATATTTATTCTTAACGCTATCGAAAATATCGAATATTAGGATTTTTGATAGTTTGCCAGCTTTAATGCTAAATCTCGAATCCATGGTGATGAGAGTAAAAATGTTTTATACATGTAAAGCCTGTTCGTTAAACAAAAGTCTATGGGCACGATTCAGGGAATAAAAAAATTGTTCTCCCTCTTTCAACATTACAATAGAAAATGTTCCATTCTTCATTGAACTATGTACATATTACAAAAAAAAAAAAATTCTGAATACAAACCAAAAAAATCTCTATTCCCATTGTTTTTGCCGCAACAAGCAAAACAGCTCCGTAAACAATTCAACCTAAGTACGAGTTGGCAAGTGGCAATAAAAAATAAAAACTTCTACTCCCATGAATATTCAGAGAATATATTAAAAGAATATTAATATTCATGACCAAGCGAAAGTAAGCGACTTAGTCTCGATCGTGATTAAAAGGAGTCAGTAGTAAACAACAACAAACAAACCAAACCAGGAGGAATAAGGATTTAAAACAACAGAAACCAAAACCAAAGTCTGCAAATTGTCACGAAAGGGCCAACAACATCTTAACCAATAGAGTCCACCACCAATGTCATATATGGACACCTCGCCAGTCTCTGTGGAGAGGAAGGAGGTGTAACAGAATTCATTGTGCCCTGGGTAAGTTGAGTTTCGTTATGAGAAGCAAGCAAGAAGAATGTTTCCTTCTTGTCTTAAATGTTGCTACGTTTGTGGGACAATTTAAGTTATTTTCCCAATAATTCACAGCTGATGTTTAGCGAAGAAATGAGCATTGATTGGAATACCAAATGAATGTGACCACCAGAGATTCTTCACTTTGGCTTCCCTCATTTTTGCAACAATGTAAAGAAAATTATGCCAAGTGTAGGATTTTCAATGGGAAAATTTATCACAGTATTTAATTCAGAAAGGAGCAATAAATTTGAAATGGATTCCACTTCCGGTGGAATTTAAAAGTTATTTAACATTACAGGGAAAAACATATGCAACAGGAATAAGCGATATTGAGGGCATTTAAATACCTTTTGGAATAAAAGGGAACTTTACAACTGCGATAATAAAGCTTTCCATTCCAAAAGAAAAAAAAAAACAAGTAAAAAGGCGTTAAGTTCGGCCGGGCCGAACTTTGGATACCCACCACCTCGGGTATATATGTAAACCACCTTTCATCAAAATTCGGTGAAAATTTCATACCTTATACTCATATACCTCATACCGATCTCAACTATATACGACACGGATGTCGAAAAGCCGAACATAAGTCACTGTGTCAAATTTCAGTGAAATCGGATTATAAATGCGCCTTTTATGGGGCCAAGACTTTAAATCAAGATATCGGTCTAAATGGCAGCTATATCCACATCTGGACCGATTTGGGCCAAGTTGCATAAACATGTCGAAGAGCCTAACACTAAGCACGGTCCCAAATTTCCGCGAAATCGAACAATAAATGCCTCTTTTATGGGCCCTAAACCTTAAATCCAGAGATCGGTCTATATGGCAGCTTTATTCAAATCTGGACCGATCTGGGCAAAATTAAAGAAGGACGTCGAAGAGCCTAACCAAACTCACTGTCTGAAATTTCAGCGACATCGGACAATAAATGTGTCTTTTATGGCCCCAAAACCTAAAACCTAGATATCGGTCTATATGGCAGCTATATCCAAATCTGGACTGATCTGTACGATATTACAGAAGTATGTCAAGGGGCTTAACTTAACCCACTGTTCCAAATTTCGGCGACATCGGGCAATAAATGAGCATTTTATGGGCCCAAAACCATAAATCAAGAAATCGGTCTATATGGCAGCTATATCCAAATTTGAACCGATCTGAACTAAATTGAAGAAATATATCAAAGGGTCTAACACATCTCACTGTCCCAAATTTCAGCAAAATCGGATAATGAATATGGCTATTATGGGCCTTACACCATAAATCGGAGGATCGGTCAATATGGCAGCTATATCCAAATCTGAACCGATCTGGACCAAATTAAAGAAACATATCAAAGGGCCTAAGACAATTCACTGTCCCAAATTTCAGCGAAATCGGATAATAAATGTGGCTTTTGTGGGCCTAAGACCCTAAACCGGAGGATCGGTCAATATGGCAGCTATATCCAAATCTGAACCGATCTGGACCAAATTAAAGAAACATGTCGAAGGGCCTAAGACAACTCACTGTCCCAAATTTCAGCAAAATCGGATAATAAATGTGGCTTTTATGGGTCTAAGACCCTAAATCGGAGGATCGGTCTATATGGCAGCTATATCCAAAACTGGACCGATCTGGGCCAAATTGGCGAAGGATGTTGAAGGGCCTAAGACAACTCACTGTCCCAAATTTCAGCAAAATCGGATAATAAATGTGGCTTTGATGGGCCTAAGACCCTAAATCGGAGGATCGGTCTATATGGCAGCTATATCCAAAACTGGACCGATCTGGGCCAAATTGGCGAAGGATGTTGAAGGGCCTAAGACAACTCACTGTCCCAAATTTCAGCAAAATCGGATAATAAATGTGGCTTTGATGGGCCTAAGACCCTAAATCGGCGGATCGGTCTATATGGGGGCTATATCTAGATATAGTCCGATTTGGCCCATCTTCGAACTTATCCTGCTTATGGACAAAAAAAGAATCTGTGCAAAGTTTCAGCTCAATATCTCAATTTTTGAAGACTGTAGCGTGATTTCAACAGACAGACGGACAGACGGACGGACATGTCTAGATCGTCTTAGATTTTTACGCTGATCAAGAATATATATACTTTATAGGGTCGGAAATGGATATTTCGATGTGTTGCAAACGGAATGACAAAATGAATATACCCCCATCCTTCGGTGGTGGGTATAAAAATGTACAGCGGCGGTTTTCCCCTCATAATGCTGGCGACATTTGTGAGGTGCTATGTCATTTAAAAACTTCTCTCCAAAGAGGTGTCGCACTGCGGCACGTCGTTCGGAATCGGCTATACAAAGGAGGCCCCTTATCGTTGAGCCTATATTTGAGTCGAACTGCACTCGTCCTCTGCTCTCGGTACAGAGGACGACCTCCTGGTCTGTAGGTTAGGTCAGGTTAGGTTTAAGTGGCAATCTGCCATCAGACTCACTTAGACGTTTTCGTTCATTGTGATACCACAGGAACAGAAGAAGGGAAATGCATTCTAGTTCCTACCGTTGAACCACTCAGATGGCTTTAAAAAGTCCAATAACTTGCCAATGTTCACATCCGCTAAATCAGACAGGTTCTCAAAGAAATGAGATCTTCAAAAGTGCGGAAGGTGTTCTATAGTCTCTTCTTTTTCGATGTCCTCACAGCTTTTGCAAAGGTCTTTATTGGCAACCTTCCGACTGTCAGCATGTTTTTCGATTAGTAAGTGAACTGTCATGACGGACACAATGACTGAGATGTCTGTTCTTGCCAATGACAGCAAAGTGATAGACCTCTTCAAGTCTAGATTGGGCCACTTAGTTTTAGAATGCTAACAGCCCCCTCTTTGTGACCATCCATCATTCGTTGTCCTTGGGGCCTGGTCCTGAAAACTTAGCTTACATGTCGCTAGAGGCACACCCACAGATTCCAGTATCCCTGGAATGTGTAGCGTTGTCTCTCAAGCTCGTCCGCTTTACAATTCCCTGGAATATTTCTGTGGCCCGGCAGCCAGAACAGATAAATTTTGAACTGTTCAGCCATCTCGTTGAGAGATCTGCGACAGTCGAGGGTGATTTATGTGTTCAGAAATACGTTTTACAGGGATTTAATTTCTGCCTGGCTGTCTGAGAAGATATTAATGCCAATCGTCCTGTTGACATTATATCTTGGCCATTCTACCACTTCCTTTATTGTAAGGATCTCCGCTTGATACAGACTGCAGTGGTCGGGTAACCTTTTCGAAACGACCAGTTCTAGATCTTTAGAGTACACCCCAAAGACAATCTGGTCATTTCGTTTGGAACCATCCTTCTGCTACCAGGAATATCGTAGTTCCAATCGGTTCTATCGGGAATAGTGGTATAGTACTTTTTATCAAAAAGCGACTTAGGTGGGGTGTATTTCACACTGCCTGGAACACTGAATATTGTATCAAGGATAACACAGTGTCCGTAGCCACCACATTACCCAATGAGAAAGTTCCCTTCACCTCACGGCAGTGGTCGCTGCAATGTGGGTAGCCACAATGTCCAGAGGCATACGAAGTACCATTAAATTCAGTGCATCAAATGGTGTCGTCCTCAGTGCGGACAGCCGCCGAAACCTTTGGATCCGGTTAAGTATAGAGCAGTAGGTGGACTTTTGAATCGCCGTCCACCAGACCACAACACCATATAGCATTATAGGTATGACAACTTCAGTATATACCCAATTCGTGACACGTGGTCTAAACCCCCAACTTTTGCCAATGGCTCTTTTGCAGGTATATGGGGCAGGAGTTGCCCTTCTTGCCATTTCCAACTTTTGCCAATGGCTCTCTTACAGGTAAATAGGGCAAGAGTTGCCCCACTTGCCCTTTCCAAAATGTAAGATTTGAAGTTCAATTTCTTGTCCAGCAAAACACCCTGGTATTTTGCACTTTCTGTAAATATTGGGTTGCCCAAAAAGTAAATGCGATTTTTTTAAAAAAAAGTAAATGCATTTTTAATAAAACTTGGAATGAACTTTAATCAAATATATTTTTTTTTACTTTTTTTCTAAAGCAAGCTAAAAGTATCAGCTGATAACTGACAGAAGAAAGAATGCAATTACAGAGTCACAAGCTGTGAAAAAAATTTGTCAACGCCGACTATATGAAAAATCCGCAATTGCTTTTTGGGCAACCCAATAATATTGACCTAAGGCTCTTGTAAAGTGCAAATATATTCTAAACTTCCTCGATCTTCTATTAAATCTGTCGTATCCTAAACCTCCTCGATCTTCTATTTAAATTTGTCCTATCCTTAGTTATGGCTAGCTTTAAGAGAAATAAAGCAAACTTTCACATGAACAAATTATTCAATTTGACAAATTAGCCATTTGTCTAATGTTAGACAAATAAACTTTCAAAATCATTAGGAAAATCTCCATCATCAAATCCATACCATCGACAGTAAATTGGTCATCAATTAAATTGTCTCCAAACAGGTGTCATATCTCAATGGGCATATTATCCCATCACATCTTGCTATCCATTGCCCAAAAGCCCAGACTCTGCCACAACCGGAGATGCATTTGCCATCATCGACAGTGTGGCATGTTGAACCTCTTGATGTTTCTTCAGACCTACATCGAACATTGCAAAATTTCCTGGCCTCCAGCTGGGCAACGTCGTTCAAAATTTAATTGCTTTTGCTGCAATGATTACAAATATTGTCAGTTAGCCACACTGAAGCCGTAAACTATTTTCAAACGACATTGCCAGCATACAAAATTTCAATCTGCCATGTTTGAGTCATGCATATGGATGGTAATAAAACTCTCTGATTGCCTTTGGAAAGCATAAATTTCCGGTGATTAAATGGGAAAAATCCAAAAAATTGTGCAGTGGAAATGGAAAATGCGAACAAATTTTATCAAAGGCATATAAAGACTAAAAAAAATGTAAAACAAGTAAAAGCGTGTTAAGTTCGACCGGGCCGAATCTCATATACCCTCCACCATGGATCGCATTTGTCGAGTTCTTTTCCCGGTATCTCTTTTTGGGCAAACAAAGGATAAAAGAAAGGAATGGATATGCTATACAAAGCTATGGTCAGATTCAGACCATGATTGAAATGAATATTGGAGATCATAGTCGAAGTCATTGTAAAATTGCAACCAATTCGAAATTCATGCCTAAAATGGGGAGATCGGTTTAAAGGGGAGCTGTATCAAGCTATAGACCGATACAGACCATATTTGACACGTATGTTAAAGGTCTTTGGAAAAGTCGTTGTACAAAATTTCAGCCAAATCGGACAATAATTACGCCCTCTAGAGGCTAAAAATTCAAGATCCCAAATCGGTTTATATGGCAGCTATATCAGGTTATGGACCGATTTGAACCATATTTAACACATTTATTGGAAATCATAACAAAACACGTCGTGCCAAAATTTCATTCCAATCGGATAAGAATTGAGCACTCTAGAGGCTCAAGAAGTCAAGACCCAAGATCGGTTTATATGGCAGCTATATCAGGTTATGAACGGATTTGACCCATACTTATCACAATTGTTGAAGCTTATAACGAAACACTTTATGCCGAATTTCAGCCAAATCGGATAGGAATTGCGCCCTCTAGAGGCTCAAGAAGTCAAGACCCAAGATCGGTTTATATGGCAGCTATATCAGGTTATGAGCCGATTGAAACCATACTTGGCACAGTTGTTTGATGTCATAACAAAACACGTCGTGCAAAATTTCATTCCAATCGGATAAGAATTGCGCCCTCTAGAGGCTCAAGAAGTCAAGACCCAAGATCGGTTTATATGGTAGCTATACCAGGTAATGAGCCGATTAAAACCATACTTTGCACAAATATTGAATATCATATCAAAACACGTCGTTTAAAATTTCATTCCAATCCGATAAGAATTGCGCCCTCTAATGGCTCAAGAAGTCAAGACCCAAGATCGGTTTATATGACAGCTATATCAGGTTATAAACCGATTTGAACCATACTTGGCACAGTTGTTGGATATCATAACAAAACACGTCGGGCAAAAATTCATTACAATCGGATAAGAATTGCGCCCTCTAGAGGCTCAAGAAGTCAAGACCCAAGATCGGTTTATATGTCAGCTATATCAGGCTATAATCCGATTTGAACCATACTTGGCACAGTTGTTGGATATCATAGCAGAATACGTCGTGCGAAATTTCATTCCAATCGGATAAGAATTGCGCCCTCTAGAGGCTCAAGAAGTCACGACCCAAGATCGGTTTGTATGGCAGCTATATCAAAACATGGACCGATAAGGCCCATTTACAATACCAACCGACCTACACTAATAAGAAGTATTTGTGCGAAATTTCAAGCGGCTAGCTTTACTCCTTCGGAAGTTAGCGTGCCAAGGGTCAAAACCCCTTAAAATAGGTTTATTTGACTATCATGATAATATGGGGCTCAAATGATAGGTATTCGGGAGTAGATTATGAATATGGTCAGGAAGTAGGATTAGGCTTTAAAATTATTAATAACCGAAGGGGGTGGACCCTCCCCCATTACCCCAACATCACCTCCCAAAATCAAAAGTGGACCGATAAGGACAATATGGGTATCAAAGGAAAAGTGTGCGGGAGTAGATAAAGAATCTGGTATACAGTTTCATATTGAAGTTTAGGGGGTCACCCCAGTCCCACAAAAACACCCAAAATGGGCACATTATCCAATCACGGATATATGGGACTCGGTTTGTTTGTTCCGTATAGACTGAAAAACGGCAGAACCGATTTTCTTGAAATTTTCGCATATTGTGTAGGTTGGTCTGGAAAGAAACATAGGCTTAATAATTTTTCGGTATCGGAAAGGGGGCGGACCCTTCCCCTTACCCCAAAAGCCCTAGCCAAAAATAAAAGTGAACTGATCGGTACAATATGGGATTGAAATGAAAGGTATTCGAGAGTAGAGTACGAATTTCATAATAAAAGTTGGGTCCAAGTATCTGGGGGGCCGCCCCAGCCCCAAAACCCCTTAAAATAGGTTTATTTGACGATCATGACAATATAGGTATCAAATGAAAGGTATTGGAGGGTAGAATACGAATATGGTATTCAAATTTTCAGTATCTTTGGGGTTGGGGCGTACCCATCGGTCCCCCAAACAAACATTCATTTCAATATGGGGCTCAAATGAAAGGTATTTCGAATCTGGCATACAAAATCAGATCAAATCGAAGCATATGGGGTCGCGCCACCCCTCAATTTCGATTTTCTCAAAATTTTCATAGATTGTGTACGTTTGAAAGGAAACATAGGCTATATTATTTTTAGATATCGGGTGGAGGCGGACTCTCCCCTTTACCTCAAAAACGCCACCCATATCCGAAAGTGGTCCGATGGGCACAATAAGGGTATCAAATAAAAGGTATTGGAGACCAGAAAACGAATATGGTATTAAAATTTGGGTCAAAGCACCCAGCGGCCCCTCCAAACCCCAAAACTCATCCAAACAGATATATTCGAAGTTCATGTCAATATGGGACTCAATTGAAAAGTATTAGGCAGTAGATTACAAATATGGCATAACACTTAAGGTCCAAGTAATGGCAGGCCACCCACCCCCAAATACCCCCAAATGGGCACATTAGCCGACCATGACTATATGGGACTCAAATGAAAGGTACTAGGGAGTAGATTACGAATATGAATATCAAATGAAAGGCATTTGAGAGTAGAAAACGAATTTGATATCCTATTTTGAAGCCAAGTGTTTTGAGGTACGCCCTATAGCACCCCCTAAACTGAACTTCATTTCCTTTGGGAATAAAGAACGAATCTGATATCTATTTTCAGTGCAAAGTGCCGGTGGCCCCCCAGCCTCAAAACACCCTCCAAATGGGTCATATTTACCGGCCATGTCAATATGGGGCTCAAATTAAAGGGATTTGGAAGCGCAGCACGGATTTGATATTCAAATTAGAGTTGAAATATCTGAGGTGCCATCGCTCCCCTTAAAAGCACTTCTCATTACCCTTATTTTTAAAAACACCAGGAACAGGGGCAAACTTCTGACACATCAATGAGAGCTTTCCAATTCAAGTTTAAACTCAATGATAGGGGACCCTTCTTTATAGCAGAGTCCGAACGGCGTCCCTCAGTGCGACACCTCTTTGGGGAAATTTTTTTTTTAAATGACCATGCATGGTATTTTTCCTCGCAAATGTCGGCAACATTAAGAGGGGATAAACACCGTTTTGTCCGATGTTCTCTCCAGGATTCGAACGCATACAGCGTCATAGACTACAATGGCATGAATTCGATATCCCCATTCAGGGCGAAGTGTTCCTACCCTAAAAGATATTAGGGCGCAGCGGAGCGACCCCGGTTCGGCTAGTATCAAATAAAATCCAACCTAATTTCAATAAAAAGTTTTTTTTTTTTGTTAAGTTTTCCTTTGAAAATTCATAAGAAAAAACAAAAATTTTGACGTTGAGCAGTGTCATTCTCATGACATTGCATATCCACCTTCAGTGACAGCTCCATCCATCATACATAGCGTTTAAATGCCCCAGCCAAAATGCTTGAAGCAATTAAATTAGCTACGATTGCCATCATCTTCATGTCACATTTTCATTTTGAGCAGTTATGACTTTCATGGTTTTTTTTCGAGACATTTTCATTTAAGACCACAAAATTTCGTTCCTGTCGCAAAAAAAAAAACTGATTCTTTCTAAAAATACTATCACACAAGTTTATTGCTGCAGCGTTTTTCTTCTTCTCCTCCTCCTATTGGGCTATGTGACTTAAAGAATTTTTGAAAGCGTAATAAATCAAGCACTTGTCCAAAGTGTCTGTCTGTCTGTCTGTCCGGTCATCCGTCTGTATGACTATCTTTCGTTTAGACTTATTTAAGTAGAATTTCGAGCGTCCATTTTTGCCTTCCCCCCTCTACCGATTTAGGAAAATGTCTTAAATTTCTTGTCTCTTTGGGATGAGATGTGATAGTTGTTAGTGATTGCATTCCCATAACCTAGATGACATGCTGTTCAGTTGAGTTAAAGCGCATTTTATTCATTTTGCTCACGTGTAACCTATTTTTAATGGTTGTGGGTCATCGCAAACATGCTATCTTTGGCCTATACTAATTTGCTATGACTGCCAGCAAATTACTGGGGAGTAATTAGTTTTTAGGCTGACTTTGTTGCATTACGGAGATTTTAAGAATTATTTTGTAAGTGGAAGTTCATATGGTGGTTAGAATTGTTAATCTAAGATGAGAAGAACAAGAAGTACAACACCCCCAAATTGCAATACTCAGCTTCCTTTCTGATAAACTTCCAGTTCATATTTGGCCATTCGTCTTTTTTGGAAGTGTGACCCATTAAAATTTGTCCGTCCGTCTTATGAAGAGATCACCCAATAACTCTGTAAATAAAATGAAGTAGATTGCAGCATAGCTGAACTCTGCATTAGCTATAAGTTTTTATACACACCACCATAGGATGGGTCAATCCCCTTATAGCACCTCGAAATATTGACCTGCGAACCAATAAAGTATATATATACTGGATCGTCTCGACATTTTGAGTCGATCTAGACATGTCCGTCCGTCCTTCCGTCATTCGAAATCACGATAGCGGTCGAACGCGTAAAGCTAGCCCCTTAAAATTTTGCATTCGAAATCACGATAGCGGTCGAACGCGTAAAGCTAGCCTCGTTGAAATTTTGCACAGAAACTTAATATCGATGTATGTCAATGGGGATTGAAAATGGGCCATATCGGTTCAGATTTGGATATAGCTCCCATATGAACCAAGCACCCAATTTCAATTCTAGAGCCCCTGTAAGCCGCTATTTTTGTCCGATTTGGCTTAAACTTTGCAGTGTTATGACTTCCAACAACTTTGCCAAGTACGGTTCATATCGGTCTATAACCTGATATAGCTCCCATATAAACCGATCTAACAATTTCACTTCCTGAGCCCTTAAAATCCCCAATTTTTGTACGATTGGCTGAAATTTTGCACGTAATGCACCCTTAAGACTTTCAGCAAGTGTGAAAAGTTCGGTCGGAATTGGTCTATAATCTGATATAACTCCCATATAAACCGATCCGAAGCCGAAATTTTTGTCCGATTTGGCTGATGCATGTGGTGTTTTGTTATGACTTTCAATCATTTTTCCAATTACAGTCCAAATCGGTTTATAACTTGATATAGCTCCCATATAAACCAATTCGGATTAGTCCTGTCCGTCCGTTTGTCTGTCCGTCCGTCCGTCTGTCCATCCGTCCGTCCGTATGTTCATCTATCCGTCCGTCCGTCCGTCTGTCCATCTATCCGTCCGTCTGTCCGATATATATATAGCTCCCATATAAACCAATTCGGATTAGTCCTGTCCGTCCGTTTGTCTGTCCGTCCGTCCGTCTGTCCATCCGTCCGTCCGACTGTCCGTCCGTATGTTCATCTATCCGTCCGTCCTTCCGTCCGTCCTTCCGTCCGTCCTTCCGTCCGTCCTTCCGTCCGTCCTTCCGTCCGTCCTTCCGTCCGTCCTTCCGTCCGTCCTTCCGTCCGTCCGTCCTTCCGTCCGTCCGTCCTTCCGTCCGTCCGTCCTTCCGTCCGTCCGTCCTTCCGTCCGTCCTTCCGTCTGTCCTTCCGTCTGTCCTTCCGTCCGTCCTTCCGTCCTTCCGTCCGTCCTTCCGTCCGTCCTTCCGTCCGTCCTTCCGTCCTTCCGTCCGTCCGTCCTTCCGTCCGTCCTTCCGTCCGTCCGTCCTTACGTCCGTCCTTCCGTCCGTCCTTCCGTCCGTCCTTCCGTCCGTCCTTCCGTCCGTCCTTCCGTCCTTCCGTCCGTCCTTCCGTCCGTCCTTCCGTCCGTCCTTCCGTCCGTCCTTCCGTCCGTCCTTCCGTCCGTCCTTCCGTCCGTCCTTCCGTCAGTCCTTCCGTCCGTCCTTCCGTCCGTCCTTCCGTCCGTCCTTCCGTCCTTCCGTCCGTCCGTCCTTCCGTCCGTCCTTCCGTCCGTCCGTCCTTCCGTCCGTCCTTCCGTCCGTCCGTCCTTCCGTCCGTCCGTCCTTCCGTCCGTCCTTCCGTCCGTCCTTCCGTCCGTCCTTCCGTCCGTCCTTCCGTCCGTCCTTCCGTCCGTCCTTCCGTCCGTCCTTCCGTCCGTCCTTCCGTCCGTCCTTCCGTCCGTCCTTCCGTCCGTCCTTCCGTCCGTCCTTCCGTCCGTCCTTCCGTCCGTCCTTCCCATCAATGCTTCCCAAGTACTTCCCATCAATGCGATTCGGTTGGGTTTGAAATAGCTGATATAGCTCATATATAACCGATTTGACTTCTTCGATCTTGACTTATTGAGTCTCTAGTGGGTGCAATTATCATCCGATTTCGCTGAATTTTGCAAGAAGTGTTTTGGTTTGACCATTAACAACGGAGACCATACATGACGGTCTCAGTCGGTTTGTAACCTGATATAACTCCCATATAATCCGATCTCCGCTAGAGGACGCAATTCTTAACCAATTTGGCACCAGGTGTTTTTTTTTTGAATTTTTCAACGACTCTGCCAAGTATAATCAAAATCGGTTCATAACCTGATATAGCTTTCATATAAACAGATCTCGGATCTTGACTTCTTGAGCCGCTAGAGGGCGCAGTTACTATCCGATTTTGCTGAATTTTTGCATGAGGTATTTCGGTTTGATCATTAGCAGCTGTGTCATGTCGGTGCATAACCTGATATAGCTCTCATATAAACCGAACTCGGTTCTTGACTTCTTGAGCCTCTAGAGGGCGCAATTAATATTCGATCTGGCTGAAGTTTGGCATGAAGTGTTTAAGATTGACAATCATTAACTGTGCCAAGTATGGTTTAAATCGGTTTGTAACCTGATATAGCTGCCATATAAACCGAACTCGAATTTTGACTTCTTGAGCCGCTAGAGGGCGCAATTATTATACGATTTGGCTGAAATTTGGCATGAAGTGTTTTAGATTGAAGTCAATAACATTGCCAAGTATGATCCAAATTTTCTTATTACCTGATATAGCTCCCATATAAACCTATCTGGGATATTGACTTCTTGAGCCTCTAGAGGGCGCAATTATCATCCAATTTGACTGAAATTTGGCTTGAAATGTTTTGGTTTCACTATCAATGTCTTTGCAAAGTATGGTTCAAATCGGCTTATTGCCTGATTTATCTCCCATATAAATCGATCTCGGATGTTAAATTCTTGAGCATCTAGAGGGCGCAATTATCATCCAATTTGACTGAAATTTGGCTTGAAATGTTTTGGTTTCGCTATCAATATCTTTGCAAAGTATGGTTCAAATCGGCTTATTGCCTGATTTATCTCCCATATAAATCGATCTCGGATGTTAAATTCTTGAGCCTCTAGAGGGTGCAATTATCATCCAATTTGGCTTTCATCCAAATTGGCATGAAGTGTTTTCGATTGATCTTCAACATCTGTGCCAAGTATCGTCTAAATCAGTTCATTACCTGATATAGCTCCCATATTAGCCGATCTCGGTTCTTGAAATTTTGAGCCTCTAGAGGGCGCAATTATTTTCCGATTTGGCTGAAATTTTGCGTAAAGTGTTTTGGTTTGATCATCAACAACTTTGCCAAGAATGGTCCAAATCGGTTCATTACCT
Organism: Stomoxys calcitrans; assembly: GCF_963082655.1. NCBI lineage: Eukaryota > Metazoa > Arthropoda > Insecta > Diptera > Muscidae > Stomoxys > Stomoxys calcitrans. Next base: position 33,691,074 of record NC_081553.1, on the reverse strand, counting down.
GATATAAATAGCTCCCATATTAACCGATCTCGGATCTTGACTTCTTGAGCCGCTAGAGGGCGCAATTCTTATCCGATTTGTGTGAAATTTTGAGTGAAGTGGTTTGGTTTGAACATCAACATCTGCGCGAGTATGGTCTAAATAGATCCATAGTCTGATACAGCTCCCATATAAACAGATCCACTGAATTTATTTCTTGAGCTCATATGGGTCGCAATTCTTATCCGATTTGGTTGAAATTTCGCACAACGATGTCCACGTTGGTTTCCAACCGCCAAACCAAGTACGGCCCCCATCGGTTCTTAACTTGGTTAAGCTCAAATAGCATAGCAATTCTTATCCATTATCCTTTGTTTCCCTATAGAGAGATATCGGCCAAAGAACTTGACAAGTGCGATCCATGGTGGAGGTTATATAAGATTCGGCCCGACCTAACAAAGCTCGCTTTTACTTATTATACCTACCACCGACGGAAGGGGGCATATTCATTTTGACATTCCGTTTGCAACACATCGAAACATCCATTTCCAACCCTATAAAATATAGGGTCTTACCGTCTGTCTGTTGATATACGCTACAGTCTTAAAAAATAGGGATATTGAGCTGAAACTTTGCACAGATTCTTTTTTTGTCCATAAGCAGGTTAACCTCGAATATAGGCTATATCGGACTATACCTTGATATAGCCCCCATATAGACCGATCCGCCGATTTAGGGTCTAGGGCCCATAAGAGCCATATTTATTATCCGATTTTGCCAAAATTTGCGACAGTGAGTTGTGCTAGTACTTTCGACATACTTCTTCAATTTGGCGCATTTATTGTCCGATGTCGCCGAAATTTGGTATAGCGAGTTACATGAGGCCCTTCAACATCCTTCTTTTATTTGATATAGATCGGTCCAGATTCGAATATAGCTGCCATATGGACCGATGTCTCGATTTAAAGTTTTAGGGCCGTAAACGACGCATTTATTGTCCGATTTCGCCGAAATTTGGGACAGTGAGTTGTGTTAGGCTCTTCGACATCCTTCTTTAATTTGGCTTAGATCGGTTCAGATTTGTATATAGCTGCCATATAGACCGATATATCGATTTAAAGTTTTGGGGCCATAAAAGGCGCATTCATTGTCCGATGTAGCCGAAATTTGGGACAGTGAGTTTTGTTACGCCCTTCGACATTCTTCTTCAATTTGGCTTAGATCGGTTCAGAGTTGTATATAGCTGCCATATAGACCAATCGATTTAAAGTCTTGGCCCCACAAAAGGAGCATTTATAATCCGATTTCACGGCAATTTAACACAGTGACTTGAGTTAAGCTTTTCGACATATATGACTGGTACTTATTAGTATTTGGTCCAAATCGGAACATATTTCGATATAGCTGCAATGGGGCATAAGGTATGCATTTTTCACCGGATTTTGACGAAAGGTGGTTTATACCCGAGGTGGTGGGAATCCAAAGTTCGGCCCGGCCGTACTTTACGCCTTTTTTACTTGAATTTTTTAATTTCTTTCTTCCCTAAATTCTTATTTATTCCCCGGTCTCTTCATTGAGTCTTTAGTTATATCGTGGGTTGAACTCTAACAATGTTTTCAATTTACGAAAACATGAATTTCATTGTTCTCATTCTTGTATTTTACCGTTTCAATGTTGGTGGTTTCGAGCAAATCTACATTTCTCTGTACAATTGCCACCATGATCAGTTTCTAAATCGAACAAAAACGCCTAAACTCTTCAATTTGATGCCGCCATCAGCATAAGAGGATGCAACTGCCAAGCGCTTGGAAACATTTCAAACAAAAAAAACCACAACCAGCAACTATGACAGAGGAAAAAGTGGAAACAGCTTCCAGGTTCCGAAAAAAACATGACGACATTGATGACGACCACAACTACACCTCCCATTTTGTGTTAGGAAACTCTTGAGAAACAAAATCAAATCAACTTCAACTGCAATGGGGCTTGGCCACCCATCATAGTCCTTAGAATGCCGATGGTTGTTCAAAGGCTTCAAGAGGTTAATTGGGCAACAAGAACCACAAAAAAAGAAGGCCTATAGAAGCAAAAGAATGAAGTGGACTTTGTGTTGTTGTTGTTGTGCTTCACAACAAAGTTTCAAATGTTTTCTATTTTTTTTTTTCAAAATCTTTACTACAATTTTGAAAAAATGTCAAAAGTCCCCCAAATAAAAATTTGATTTCACAAATGCAAAGTTAATTGGCCTAATCTCTTTAATTGCTCTCAGAGGTGTCCCCAATCAATGAAAGCTCTTTGATTTGAAAATTTTTTCGCTAGCAATTAAGAAAAATAATTTTTAATGATAAAATATTTGGAATGTATCCACAGAGTGGCGTTAATCGAAAAATGTTTCTCTATTCACAAACTCTATTAAAGACGTCATTATTTTTGATCGCTGAAAAATAAACAAATCGGCTATATGCGTGTGGCCGTCATTGATGAAATGATTAGTGGTGATTTAAACCAGCAATCAAGGTGAGAGCGAAAGAGAAAAAATGGTAGATAGATGCCAACATTTTCCTTTACTTCCACGGTTGCAGATGTATGTAGCCAGAGGACGAGTTATATGAGAAAAGATGCCATTGCGATTTTTCCTAAGAGCTGTGTTTTTTCCTTTCTTTCGTTTGGAGAATGAAGTGTATCAAAGTAATTGATACACATAACATAGAAGCCGCTGTGGGGCAAAGTCGACTTAAAATTAGGCTACGCATTAGGTGTGGAAAATAATAAAGACATTGAAAGTAATCCACATGTCCATCCGTCTGTCCGTCCGTCTGTCTGTCCGTCCGTCTGTCCGTCCGTCCGTCTGTCCGTCCGTCTGTCCGTCCGTCTGTCCGTCCGCCTGTCCGTCCGTCTGTCCGTCCGTCTGTCCGTCCGTCCGTCCGTCCGTCTGTCCGTCCGTCTGTCCGTCCGTCTGTCCGTCCGTCTGTCCGTCCGTCCGTCTGTCCGTCCGTCTGTCCGTCCGTCTGTCCGTCCGTCTGTCCGTCCGTCTGTCCGTCCGTCTGTCCGTCCTTCCATTCTTCCGTCTGTCCGTCTGACTGTTAAAATCACGCTACAGTCTTCAAAAATAAAGATATTGAGCTGAAACTTTGCACAGATAAATTTTTCGTTCATAAGCAGGTTAATTTCGAAGATGGGCTATATCGGACTATATCTTGATATAGCCCCCATATAGACCGATCCGCCGATTTAGGGTCTTGAACCCATAAAATCCACATTTATTATCCAATTTTGGCAAAATTAAGGACAATGAGTTTTGTTAAGCCCTTCGACAACTTTCGTAAATTTAGCTCAGATCGGTCCAGATTTGGATATAGCTGCCATATAGACCGATCCGCCGATTTAGGGTCTTGAGCCCATAAAAGCCACATTTATTATCCGATTTTGTTGAAAATTGGGACAACGAGTTGTGTTAGGCCCTTCGACATCCTTTGTTAATTTGGCTCAGATCGGTCCAGATTTGGATATAGCTGCCATATAGACCGATCCGCCGATTTAGGGTCTTGAGCCCATAAAAGCCACATTTTTTATCCGATTTTGTTGAAAATTGGGACAACGAGTTGTGTTAGGCCCTTCGACATCCTTTGTTAATTTGGCTCAGATCGGTCCAGACTTCGATATAGCTGCCATATAGACCGATCCGCCGATTTAGGGTCTTGAGCCCATAAAAGCCACATTTTTTATCCGATTTTGCTGAAATTTGGGACAGTGAGTTGTGTTAGGCCCTTTGACATCCTTCTCCACTTTGGCCCACATAGGTACAGATTTGGATATAGCTGCCATATAGATCGATCCTCCGATTTAGGGTCTTAGGCCCATAAAAGCCACATTTACCATCGAATTTTGCTGAAATTGGGGACAATGAGTTGTGTTAGGCCCTTCAACGTCCTTCGTCAATTTGGCTCAGATCGGTCCAGATTTGGATATAGCTGCCATATAGACCGATCCTCTGATTTAGGGTCTTAGGCCCATAAATGCCGCATTTATTATCCAAATTTGCCAAACTTTGGGTCAGTGAGTTGCCTTAGGCCCTTCGACATTCTTCATACATTTGGCTCTGATCGGTCCAGATTTGGATATAGCTGCCATATAGACCGATCCTCCGATTTGGGGTCTTAGGCCCATAAAAGCCGCATTTATTATCCGATTTTGCTGAAATTTGGGACAGTACGTTGAGTTAGGCCCTTCGACATCCTTCATCAATTTGGCTCAGATCGGTTCAGATCTGGATATAGCTGCCATATAGACCGATCCTCCGATTTAGGGTCTTAGGCCCATAAATTCCGCATTTATTACCCAAATTTGCCAAAATTTGGGTCAGTGAGTTGCCTTAGGCCCTTCGATATCCTTCATACATTTGGCTCTGATCGGTCCAGATTTGAATATAGCTGCCATATAGACCGATACTCCGATTTAGGGTCTTAGACCCATAAAAGCCACATTTATTATCCGATTGTGCTGAAATTTGGGACAGTGAGTTGTCTTGGTCCTTCAACATCCTTCGTCAATTTGGCTCAGATCAGTCCAGATTTGGATATAGCTGCCATATAGACTGATCCTCCGATTTAGGGTCTTAGGCCCATAAAAGCCGCATTTATCATCCGATCTTGCTGAAATTTGGGACAGTGAGTTGTGCTAGGCTTTCGACATCCTTCGTCAATTTGGCTCAGATCGATCCAGATTTGGATATAGCTGCCATATAGACCGATCCGCCAATTTAGGGTCTTAGGCCCATAAAAGCCACATTTCTTATCCAATTTTGCCGAAATTTAGGACAATAAGTTGTGTTAGGCCCTTCGACATCTTTCGTCAATTTGGCTCAGATCGGTCCAGATTTGGATATAGCTGCCATATAGACCGATCCGCCGATTTAGGGTCTTAGGCAGATAAAAGCCGCATTTATTATCCAAATTTGCTGAAAATTGGTACAGTGAGTTGTGTTAAGCCCTTCGATATCCTTCGTCAATTTGGCTCAGATCGGTCCAGATTTGGATATAGCTGCCATATAGACCGATCCTCCGATTTATGTTCTTAGGCCCATAAAAGCCGAATTTATTATCCGATTTTGCTGAAATTTGGGACAGTGAGTTGTGCTAGGCTTTTCGATATCGTTCGTCAATTTGGCTCAGATCGGTCTAGATTTGGATATAGCTCCCATATAGACCGAAATCTCGGTTTTTGGTTTTGGAACCATAAAAGGCGCATTTATTGTCCAATGTCGCTGAAATGTGAGACAGTGAGTTTAGTTAGGCTCTTCGACGTCCATCTTCAATTTGGCTTAGATCGGTCCAGATTTGAATATAGCTGCCATATAGACCGATCTCTCGATTTACGATTTTGGGCCCGTATTTATTCATTTATTGTCCGATTTCGCCGAAATTTGGGACAGTGCTTTGGGCTAGGCTCTTCGATGTTTTTCTGCAACTTGGCCCAAATCGTTCCAGATTTGGATATAGCTGCCATGTAGACCGATAACTCGATTTAAAGTCTTGTTTTTCCCAAAGGCTGGATAGGATACATTGGACTATACTCTGATAAACCCTCGTTAGGACCAATCTGCGGATTAGTCTTATAAAAGTCGCATATTTATTAAAGTCGCTTATTTTATCCGATTTCTAATGAAATTTGGAACAGTGAGTTATGTTTGTTTCCTTAGATATTTCTATCTGGAAGTTCATGCTACAAAAATGGACCAAAGCTAGGGGACAGAGTAGGCCTGGGGGTCTACACTAAGAACCCAGGGACGGAGATCTGTTGTAGAACCTCTGTGGACTAACATCTGCACCCTCTTTTCAACCTAGCCTAACATATCCTATGTTAGTTCCTCCCAACATCTTTGTTCACCATGTAGACCGATCACCCAACTAAACCCCTTGGGTTCATAAAATGAGCATTTATCATCTGATTTCGCCCAAAGTCGTCTAAAAAGAAAACATCCATGGTGCCCTTGTTCCTCAGTGAAATGTTCATAGGAAAAATTTGAATGTTTTTCTTGTTTGCCATAAAAAGTTCTAAAGTGTTTTGTTTAGTGTTTCATAATTCTACATAGGGTTATAAGACCGATTATAGAATATACTGTTTATAAGTGCTTTGGTCAATATTTGTAAAAGTTAGTGATGGAATTACAAGGCTGACGTACATTCACATCACTTGCTTTTCTTTCATTCAGATTAAATAAAAACCCATTTTACGTGATCACCAGCTTTCTGCCTAGTGGCTGCTGCCTTGGATATCCATTCGCGTCATAAGAAGGTACGCAGTGTTCATTTAGTTGATGCTTCAATATGAGGGGAGGTATATAAAGTTTGGAAAATAGACCGAATTGGAAATCTGTTTCGCACTGAATATAACAACGACCATGTGCAGACTAGGTTAGGTTAAAAAGAGGGTGCAGATATTAATCCGCCCCATGCCACTATGGACATACAGCTAAGCCCGTAATCGACTGGTTGTGCGCTCTAGAAACTATAAAGTAATTTCTTAAATGAGAATTTTAAGTTTGGAATTCCGTGTGCTACTTGCAAAATCCTTAATTGTTTTCAATATCACTCCCCTAAGTTGGCTCATGTCTGATATTGTGTCTCCACCTAAGTACTGGTATCTGTTGGACGCGAAAGCCGGGCAATAACAAAGGAAATGCTCCAACGTCTCATCATCTTCCCCGCATGCCCTACACATGCTATCACTTGCCGCACCGATTTTACATAAGTGAGCTCGAAGTCTCATGTGTCCCGTTAGCTATACTGACCTCATTTTTGCTTCCTTTCAGTAATAGCCGTCCTACCGACCGTTTCGCTGTTCCACAATGTTGCATGCGCATTCGTCGCCCACTGCCTTAACTCGAACTGCGTCGACCCGAAAGTCTTCGGGTTAACCAAGTTTATTGAAAGCAGTCCTCTGGCCTTCCCCACCAAATCATCTGCCCTTTCATTTCCCCTTACTCCCTTATGGCCCGGCACCCAAACGATGCGGATTTTGCCATCCTCAGAGAAGGCGTTAACCTCCTTCTTACACTGCAAGTCTGTTCGTGACCTTACCGTCCTGGTTGTTATTGACCTTATGGCAATTTTAGTGTACGCAAAGATGTTCACACTCGACGTCCTCGCGTTAGCACCACACCACTTCACGCATTCCGTGATCGCCCGGATCTCCGCCTGCAGTCCCTGGGTTCTCAATATAAACCCCCAGACCCACTCTGTCCTCTAGCTTTGATCCATCCGTGTAATATGATCTTCCAGATGGCAATACTAGGATTCCGTCAATCCAAAACTGTGCTGATGGCAGCAATGCCTCGCATTCGACTTCAAGGTTCATCTCTGGTATCCGATCGGAAACCCCTTCCCTTCCTTCCAGGTTTCCCATCGTCGCCTCGATTGTACCACGATGGTATGAGCTGCTCCCATCCTCAATCCATTCTCCCATCGCCTTAAGTGTCATAGCCTCAGTGGCTGCCTCACACTTAATCTGTGTGTCAATGGCAGAGTTTAGCATATCCGTCTATGACGCTGAACGCCTGGAGTCACGAATTAAGGCCCATTTCTCTCTTCGTAGTTTATACATAGTTTAGGAGATACAGCCATTTTAAGTTTTCAAACTGAAATTTCGATTTCTAATGGATTTTCAATGAAATTTTGAATTTTTTGATGGAGTCACCACGAATTAAGGCCCATTTCCCTCTAGGACGCATTGTTTAGGAGATACAGCCATTTTAAGTTTTCCAACTGAAATTTCGATTTCTAATGGACTTTCAATGAAAAAAAAAAATTCAGCGGTGGTTTTCCCCTCCTGAAGCTGGTAACATTTGTGAGCTACTATACCATGTAAAACTTCTCTCCAAAGAGGTCGCACTGCGGCACGCCGTTCGAACTCTGCTATAAAGGGGAGGCCCCCTATCATTGAGCTTAAACTTGAATCGGACTGCATTCATTGATATGTGAGAAGTTTGCCCCTGTTGCTTAGTGGAATGTTCATGGGAAAAATTTATTTTTTTTTTGCCCTAGTGGGCGTGGTCCTCATCGCTCCGCCTATGCCAAGACAACATGTTCTCTGAACCTGTTGTATGGTCCTTATGTTGCACTTTTTCTCCATAGCAGTCCACCAAACTACTGAGGCGTAAGTAAGTATTGGTCTAATCACGCTCCTGTAGAGCCAGTGGACCATCTTCGGAATCAGGCCCCATTTCGAGCCTACGGCCCGTCTACATAGTGTCCAATATGTGTGGGCCTTCTCAGTACGCTCCTGAATGTGACACTTCCAATGCAGTTTCCTGTCCAAGATCACACCTAAGTATTTGACCTTGTCAGATATCGAAATCGTCTTATTGAGGGAATGTGGTGCGTTAAATTGGCCCACTTTCGTCTTCCTGGTGAACAGGCATATTTCAGTCTTCTCTGGGTTAACATTGAGACCTCTGGGTCTAGCAGTTTTAGATACAAACTTCTCTTGTGTAAGTTTCAAGTCTATCTGAATCTTTATTTCAAATTTTCCTTAACGCTAGCTTAATAAATAAATGTTTACAATTAGCTGATGAATTCTTCATAGTATATGTTTTCATTATGGCTCGCTATGGGTGGTCAAATGATATTTGCATTGATCTCTGTTTCTCTGTGGCTGGTTGGGGTAAATGGATTTTGTATATACAAAATCCATTTGCGACAATTTCGTTGATCATGGATTTTTGCTAATGCTGCAAAAATCCATAGTCATAATGAATTAAAATTCTGCGGACAGCGTGGGTGGCCCTGTAACTCCCCCAACGCTTGTTTCGGGCTCCGTCCTCGGAGTCGATGATAGATTTAACTTAAATCTTTTTACACTTTGATATGAAATAAGTATAATTATAATTGATATTAACAAATACAGACATGTATAATGGTAATTTGACACTTTTTGATGTTTTTCAATTTTGTTTCTATTTTGGACATTTTTTTGTGTCCAATATTTCCATAGTAAGTTCTTCTTTGGTTGTATTTGTAAATGGTATAGCTTTAATAAACTCAGGGTTTAAATAATGGTGTTTAATAGTGTTTTCGACATTTGTAAAAGATTGATTTTTAAGGTATAAAGTACAATTTTTGTATTTAATCCATTTTGTTCCTTCTACAAAAATATTATGACCACAAGTAGTTTTCATTTTGGTTTTATGAAATTTCTGTATTACAATAGAGCCTGGCGTTATAATTTTTATTGTTTCTTCTGCTTTTTTCTTAATTCTAATGCAATTTTTTATTATGGATTTTGTAAAAATATCGATAATACATTCATCATTTAATTTTACAAGATTGCTTGCTTTTTCCGATTTCTCATTAAATTCGTAAACAATACCGTCTTTTAACAATATTTCTTTGTGCTTAAAACTAATTGTTTCATTTTTATCATCCAAAATTTCAAAAAGACGATATTTTTCATATTTTTCTTTTCCGTATTTAGGAATTAATAGAGTAAATATAATAATATTATGCTTATATAGTAATGACACTAAATCAATATTTTTAAATTCTTCGTCAGATTCTATCAGTTTTGTTTCTTGGTCTGTCAAAATATTTCTTGTGAGGATACCTAATCGGCTGGTCAAAATAACGTCCTCTATTGTGTCGATAAAATGAAGTAAAGAATTAATGTCATTGTGTATTTGAAAACATACTTTCAAATAGTAATAATGTTCCCTAATCTGAGTATTTAATACAAGACTTTTTATTTGGCTGGAAATATATCTTTCAATATTCAAAATATTTTTGTTTAGAATTTCTATCTGTTCCTGTAATTCCTTGTTTATTTTAATTTGTTTGTTATTTTCATTAATAAGTTCGGTATTTTCTGTATCTAAATTATGTAATGCATTATAGATTGCTTTTTCATCCTCACTGTCCATGGTTCCTGCAATAACTTTTAATGTTTTCCCTAATAAGTCAATTAATCCTCTTTTATTTCTTATTTTTGGTGTTAAAGCTTTAAGTTTTGTATCCAGTTCCCTAAAATTCCTAAGCAACGTCCTATGTATATAGTCATTTTTTGTGTCACTTGGTAGCGTTTCATTTAACATCTTAATATTAACTTCTATTTGGTTTCTAGCAACTTCTAGTTCTGTTATATTAATTATGTGTAATACTTTCATATTATACTTAATAAGCCGCACTTCATCCACTTTGATTGGTAAATAACCATTGTTGTTGTCCAAATCGATTATTTCGATATTCTCCGCATGAATTCCATATATCAAAATTATTAGTACCAACAAAGTTGTCATTGTGATCTAATAGAATATAAGATCAAGGAAGACCAATTTAGACAATTATAATAATTATTTGTTGTTTAGATATATATATATATATATATGTATAAAATTAATGCAGTAATCTTTAAAATTCGATTTTATGCTCCTGTATTGTTGCTACTAATTATTTCGTTTAACAGCATTACCCCTTCTAGTGGTTTGTTGTACTGGGAATCTTACGTTCTGTGCGTTTTGGAATTTCTTTTTCTTTTTAACATGTGTTTTATAATAAATTTGTTTTGAATTTTGGTCTTTTAAATGAGAGTCGTCAATTTTCCTTCCTTCTATTTTCCTGAATTTCTGATAATTTTTGCCTCCTCTAGTCTCTTTGATATAATTGATGCCGTCTTCTAGAATTTTTTCTCCTATCCTTGATTCATTCAGTTTATTAATTACTTGTTCCTTTTTCTTTAGCATCCTATCATATATATCCGGGTATTGAGATTCATTAATCTTCCCTTGAATAAAATCAATTGGTTTTATATTTGTTGTACTATGTATAGTATGGTTGTAGAAACCATTTATTTGAATCATCTGTTCTTCTATAGAAATGTCAATTTTGCTTTGCTTGAGAATTCTTAAATGTTCATTGATAGTATTATGTAGCCTTTCAATATCGCTATTGCTATTATGATTTAAACTTGATGTAAAGTTAATTTCAATATTCTTTTCTTTTAAGAACTCCATCATTCCATGTGATTTCATTCCGAGTTCGTTATCTGTTACAATTTTTTCAATATTTCCATAAGAGCTTAAATATCTTAAGATGCATTTCCTAAATTCGGGGTCTGATCTATTGGTAACACGAGTTATAAGTGCTACTTTACTAAATTTGTCTATCATGGTAACAAATATACTTTTATTTATGGAATAAAATACATCCATATGGATAATTTCATGTGGTCTTCTAGGGGTTTCAGATATTTTATAAGGAACTAGATCTGGATTCCTTTCGTATTTTGACAGCATACAAACTTCACAATTGTTTATAAATTCCGATACTTTCTTATACAAATATGGGTAATAATATTTATCTTTAATTTCTTTGTAGTTTTCATTGCATCCTCTATGGTTATTTTTCAAATGTTCATTAGAGATTATCTCTTCTAAATACTCCTCGTCGAGGATATCAATTAATTTCTTGAGACATCTGACAATTTTTAGATTACTATAATCTTTAAATAAGATTGATTTTAATTTATTAAATATGTCATCATCTACAAATAGTGCGTTTGTTTTTTCGTGATCAAAATGATTTTCTATAATTGTTTTCAGGAAATCATCGTCAAATTCCTTTGCCTTTATTACTTTTCTTTTGTGGTTATGTATGACTGAGTTTCTAATTGATACAGCGCCTGATATTATTTTTTGAAATATAACTTGATTGTCATAAATATTTATTGGTTTTTGCAATTCCTTAATTGAATTTAGATTTTCATTATTGTTAAAATTTTGATTTGATGATATGGTATTATTAATTTCAATTCTACTAAGACAGTCTGCCACCTTATTTAGGTGTCCTTCTTTATAGTTTATTTCATAATCATACTCTCCTATTTGAAGTCTCCACCGCATTAATTTCGAATTTGGCTCTTTTAAGTTATTTAACCATATTAGTGGTTTGTGGTCAGTAAAAAGTTTAATTTTCCTGCCATAGACATATGGCCTAAATTGTTTTAAACACCATACAATTCCAAGACATTCTTTCTCAATGGTGGAATAGTTTATTTCGTGTTCATTCAAAGTTCGAGATACGTATGCAATCGGTTTATCGTTCTGCGATAGAACTCCTCCAATAGCAACATTGCTCGCATCCGTAGTAATTTCAAAAGGTAAACTGAAGTCGGGATAAACTAATATTGGAGCATGAACCAACTTTTCCTTCAAAATGTTAAATGCATCGATGTAATTTATATCTTTTATATCTAAAATCGAGTCCTTTTTCAAGTATTTAGTCATGGGTTTAGTAATGTGTGCATAATTTTTTATGAATCTTCTATAATAGCCCGTCATTCCCAAGAATCTTTTTATTTCCTTTTCAGTTCTAGGAATTTGTAATTTTCTTATAACTTCAATTTTAGCTTGGTTCGGGGACACGCCTTCTTCATTTACTGTATGACCCAAAAATTCGACTTCTTTCCTGAAAAATTCACATTTATCTAATTGAATTTTGAGCCTTGCATTTCTTAATTTGTTAAGCACTGATTTCAAATTTTTTACATGTTCTTCTAGTCCATTGGAAAATACAATAATATCATCCATATAAACCATACACTCCCTTTTCGAAACATTTTCCCTTAAAATATTATCTACCAATCGTTGAAAAGTGCTCGGTGCATTTTTCAACCCGAATGGCATTCTATTAAATTCATAATGGCCGTTATCTACTGAAAATGCAGTTTTTTGTCTGTCCTTTTCATGGACTTCGATTTGGTGAAAACCGCTTTTGAGGTCAAGAATAGAAAAATAATTCGATTTTCCTAACTTGTCTAATATATCTGTTATATTTGGAATCGGATAATTATCCTCAATGGTTTTATCATTTAATTTTCGATAGTCAATGACTAATCTAAATTTCTTCATGCCCGATGCATCTGATTTCTTTGGTACAACCCAAACAGGACTGTTGTATGGACTACTGCTCGGTGCAATAATTCCATTACTTAACATTTCCAAAATCTGTTTTTGGATTTCATCTTTGTATATATAAGGGTACCGATAAATTTTACTTCTTATTGGTATTTCATCAGTGGTATCTATAGTATGCTTAATTTCGTGGGTAAAAGTCAATTTTCCATTATCAGAAAGTAAAACCTTAAAATCCCTAATTAGTTTCTCCAATTCTAATCTCTCCTTAGAATTAAGGTGTTCGGTTCTAATTTTCTTTAGAACTGAATCAACATCTATAATTTCGCTATTGATTTTTCCACTAATATCATTAATATTATGAATTTCCGAAATTTCTTCATACGTCAAAATCACTCCTGTATCTAAAACAATAGGTTTATTTGATTTATTATTAATCTTTACACACACTTCTCCATTTTCACATTTATAAAGACCTTCATTGAGAATTATTCCATTACCCTGCATAATATTATTAATTAATACGTCTCCATTTTCTAAAGGAAGACATATTTTACAATCTTGCTCTCCCGGTGGAATAGTTATCTTTACTTTCGTCGTTATTTTCTCAGAAAGTAATGGCAGTTTTGAACCATTTAGAAGTAAATACATCCCTTCGTAATTTATAATCGCTTTATTTTTCAATAAAATGTCGTTGCCTATTAATCCTTCAAAATTATTATTAAAATTGTAAACATAAAATTCAAACATTTGATTTGGCAAATTAAATTCCCTGAAAGCCTTCACCACGGCTTTATGTGTAACTATATGTGAATTTTTTAAAGCTAACATTTCCTTTGGTCCTTTTAATTGTACTATTTTACTTTGATGAAAAACATTTGGATTCACTAAGGAGTTTGTGGCTCCTGTATCAATCAAAAATTTGCACTTGTTAATTACTATGTAGGTGAGTTCATTGGAGCTGTCTGACAAAAATTTCCAATATCCATTGGTGTTGGTCTATCACTATCATTTATTGGCTGATTAGTTGAATCACTGCTAACGGTGTTATTTTGAAACGGGTTGTTTCGATTATTACTATCATTCTGTCTCGGAATATAATTTTGATATTGATCCTGATATCTGGTATAATTTTGATTCTGATGTTGATTTTGTCTGTGTCTTTGATTTTGATATTTATAGTTTTGATTTTTATTAAAGTTCGTATTTTGATTCACGCTTTTATTTCTATTGTCATGAGTAGAATTTGTTTCGTTTTTATTTGGAATTGGATTAGGATTATAGAAAGCATAATTCGTATCGTAAAGTATTTTCATCGCATTCTCGATATTATTTGGATTTCTACAAATTATAATGGAACGCATTGGTTCAATTAATTTGTTTTTAAATACGTCCAATGCTACCCTTTTATTAGCTGCAATGAGAGCATTGTAGCCCGCTTCGTTTTGATGTAATGATCGAGTTTTCATGTTAAGTCTTCTGAGATAAGTTATTATCTCGTCATAAAAATTCTTTGCATTAGTTTTAAATTTAACTGATCTTAATTTATCATATAACTGTTCATCTGTTAATCTATCGCCAAAGTTGTTAATAAGGGTTTCTTTTAGCTCTGTCCATCTTGTAAGGTGATTGTTTATTTCGGAAATGTCCTTAGCCGGTCCACTTAGTTTTGACTTAATTATGTCTAAAAATATTCCCTTCGACAAGTCATCATAGGTTTCTAAAATTTGCGTAATTCTGTCAACTAAGTCAATAAAGGTGTAGAGTTCGCTAAAACTACCGTTATAAACCGGTAATTTTGATAAATACTTTATAGGGTCAACCGTGACTGCGTTAAGTGCCATTTTACTATTATTTAAATTTTTTTTGTCTAAATTAAAACTTCTTTCTTTGCTGATTTTTTTTATCAGAAACAATTTTTTTTTTAGCGTAAAATTTTCACAATTTTTTTTTCACAATTTCTTAATATTCACTATTATTTTCTTATTAGTTACCATAAATTAGAGTTATCAGAAACAATTTTTTTTTTTAGCGTAAATTTTTCACAATTTTTTTTTTCACAATTTCTTAATATTCAATATTATTTTCTTATTAGTTACCATAAATTAGAGCTGGTATGTTTCTCCCTCTTTCTTCCTTTATCCGTCGTATGGTTTTTCCTGCTGCCCGGACAAAACCTTTTCCTGGATTCCGAAAGTAAATCCTTTTCGAGGATTTATGTTTTCATCCTTTTTCTTCCTTTATCCGTCGTATGGTTTTTCCTGTTGCCCGGACAAAACCTTTTCCTGGATTCCGAAAGTAAATCCTTTTCGAGGATTTATGTTTTCATCCTTTTCCTGGATGGTGTTGAGTCGTGGATACCTTGTAGGATCCTACCGACTGCGCCAGTTTTAGATACAAACTTCTCTTGTGTAAGTTTCAAGTCTATCTGAATCTTTATTTCAAATTTTCCTTAACGCTAGCTTAATAAATAAATGTTTACAATTAGCTGATGAATTCTTCATAGTATATGTTTTCATTATGGCTCGCTATGGGTGGTCAAATGATATTTGCATTGATCTCTGTTTCTCTGTGGCTGGTTGGGGTAAATGGATTTTGTATATACAAAATCCATTTGCGACAATTTCGTTGATCATGGATTTTTGCTAATGCTGCAAAAATCCATAGTCATAATGAATTAAAATTCTGCGGACAGCGTGGGTGGCCCTGTAACTTCTAGCCCAGTCATATGCCAAATGCATGAGCCTTTCGGCCCTTCTGCATAGCTCGTTCGGATCCTTACCCCTAAGAAGCATTATAACATTGTCTGCTTAGCAGACGGGTTCAAATCCCTTCTAAGTCATCATCCGTAATGGGTCATTTATGGTGGTCACCCATAGGAGTGGCGATAAAATGCCCCAGATTCAGAGATATTGCAGTTTTGACAGATTTTGAAGACTGATGTTGTGGGTATCCTTTTAACTTGTTTTAATATTGCTATCAACTCTTCCCCCCTCTCACCAACCATCCTCGTTCGCACGCACTGCACTACTGCAATTTCATAGATTTAACAACATGGCATGCCACTGATTTTGTCTGCCGATAAACATTTTCTGTTTTAATGAAATCATAAATTATACTCTGGCGGTTTAACTATCCTCATTCGGTGGTTTTTAGTTTCCCCCCCCCCCCCCCCCCCCCCAACGTTTTTTTCCCTGGGATGTGTGCTACATCAAAGACTTACTACTTTAAAGCCTCATCGTACAGCAAAACACTGGCTAACATCTGAGTAAAATGAGGAAGGCAGACGGACTTTTGGAGACGAGGCAGGCAGGCAGCAAGGAAGAAAGGAAAAAAAGGAAATCATGGATGGATGGATTCGCTATTATAACAGCTACACTTTTTATTACACTCCTCATAGGACGTGCAAGCGAACAACATGGCTTTGCCACTCAATGTCAGTGTGAAGCAGAAGCAATCGCAGCCGTAGCAACAGCAACAGCAGCATCATAGTTAAAATGTAAAGCCGGAGTTTAGCTTCGAAGACTGATGTCTTGCTATGGTGCATCGCGATGGGTTCTATCACAAAAACGTCAACGGGCATTTCAATAGAGCACAGATGACGTTAACATAAGAGCCTCTTTGTTGGGTAAATAGCAAAGTGAGTTAAGTACTATTTACAACTGCCATTGCTTTGGGTTAACACAAATGTGATTTATATCCTTTTGCATTTAATCTTAAGTATTTTGCTGATTTATACATTCATCTGGCTGGTATTTGTATTGGTTTTTGGGCCACTTTTTACTTAAGTTGGAATATTTTAATAAATTTTTTGTTTTTTACCCACAATATTTTGTGCCATTTTCATCAGCATTTTCACAGATGCTTCACTTGAAGCAACTGCTGTGCCACATCACCAATGTCAAGATAATAGTGAAGTGTTTAAAAATAAATAAAATGTTTCTTGTTGTTGTTTAACTTTTACTTTGATTGTGCGAGTATTTGAGATTGAAATTAAAAAAAAAAAAATCTGAAGAAAATTTTGGCCGTTGATGAACTGGAGATCTTTTTTTGGAAAAACGATCACAGCTGTATTCGAATTTGGTCCAATCTGCCACATATTCGGCACAGATAAAACAAGTAAAAAGGCGTTAAGTTCGGCCGGGCCGAACTTTGGATACCCACCACCTCGGGTATATATGTAAACCACCTTTCATCAAAATTCGGTGAAAATTTCATACTTTATACTCATATACCTCATACCGATCTGAACTATATACGACACGGATGTCGAAAAGCCGAACATAAGTCACTGTGTCAAATTTCAGTGAAATCGGATTATAAATGCGCCTTTTATGGGGCCAAGACTTTAAATCGAGATATCGGCAGCTATATCCAAATCTGGACCGATTTGGGCCAAGTTGCATAAACATGTCGAAGAGCCTAACACTAAGCACTGTCCCAAATATCGGCGAAATCGGACAATAAATGCCTCTTTTATAGGCCCTAAACCTTAAATCCAGAGATCGGTCTATATGGCAGCTATATTCAAATCTGGACTGATCTGGGCAAAATTGAAGAAGGACGTCGAAGAGCCAAGTTGCATAAACATGTCGAAGAGCCTAACACTAAGCACTGTCCCAAATTTCAGCGACATCGGACAATAAATGCATCTTTTATGGCCCCAAAACTTAAAACCTAAACATCGGTCTATATGGCAGCTATATCCAAATCTGGACCGATCTGTGCGATATTGCAGAAGTATGTTAAGGGGCTTAACTTAACTCACTGTTCCAAATTTCAGGGACATCGGGCAATAAATGAGCATTTTATGGGCCCAAAACCATAAATCAAGAAATCGGTCTATATGGCAGCTATATCCAAATTTGAACCGATCTGAACCAAATTGAAGAAATATGTCAAAGGGCCTAAGACAACTCACTGTCCCAAATTTCAGCGAAATCGGACCATAAATGTGGCTTTTATGGGCCTTACACCATAAATCGGAGGATCGATCTATATGGCAGCTATATCCAAATCTGGACCGATCTGAGCCAAATTAACGAAGGATGTCGATGGGCCTTACACAATTCACTGCCCCGAATTTCATCAAAATCGGATAATAAATGTGGCTTTTGTGGGCCTAAGACTCTAAACCAGAGGATCGGTCTATATGGCAGCTATATCCAAATCTGAACCGATCTGGACCAAATTATAGAAACATATCAACGGGCCTAAGACAACTCACTGTCCCAAATTTTTAGCGAAAACGGACCATCAATTTGTGGCTTTTATGGGCCTTAGACCCTAAATCGGAGGATCGGTCTATATGGCAGCTATATCCAAATCTGGGCCGATCTGAGCCAAATTGACAAAAGATATCGAAGGGCCTAACACAACTCTCTGTCCCAAATTTCAACAAAATCGGATAATAAATGTGGCTTTTATGGGCCTAAGACCCTAAATCGGCGGATCGGTCTATATGGGGGCTATATGAAGATATAGTCCGATATAGCCCATCTTCGAACTTAACCTGCTTATGGACAAAAAAAGAATCTGTGCAAAATTTCAGCTCAATATCTCTATTTTTAAAGACTGTAGCGTGATTTCAACAGACAGACGGACAGACGGACGGACATGGCTAGATCGTCTTAGATTTTTACGCTGATCAAGAATATATATACTTTATAGGGTCGGAAATGGACATTTCGATGTGTTGCAAACGGAATGACAAAATGAATATACCCCCATCCTTCGGTGGTGGGTATAAAAATGTGTTCCTTTTTGGAACCGAGATCTTAAATGGGAAGGTCGACGACTATTCCCAAATGTCTTAGAATTTGCACCTTTTTCACCAAGAAAGTCGAGGAGCTTAATAAAGGGTGATTTTTTAGCTATTATGTTTTTGACAATACAGGTTTAAACAGCTCAAGTACCTTTTGTGTTTTGTTTCACTGCCAAACATTTTCAGTTTGGTCTATAATTTAACCATGAATCGCCTTACAAACGAACAACGCTTGTAAAATATTGAATTTTATTATCAAAATGCGTGCTCTGTTGAGAAAGTTCATTGCGCGCTTCTTCCATTTTAAGACGAAGCTCATTTTAGGCTCAATGGGTACGTAAAGAAACTGAATTGTTGATTTTGGTATGAAGATCAGCCATGAGTTAACAATGCATCTAGAAAAAGTCACGGTTTGGGTGCGGCTTATGGGCTGGTGGCATCATTGGACCGTACTTCTTCAAAGACTGCGAATGGTGAATGCTACCGTGAGATGATATCATTGTTTTTTTTTTTGCCAAAATGCAAGAGCCTGACTTGCATGACATGTGGTTTCAACAAGATGTCGCCACATGACACACAGCATGCGTAACAATGGACTCATTGAGAGGCGTTTGACCATGGCGAGGAAAGTTCGATCTGACACTGTACGAAAGCTGAACATGAAAAGCTGTAAACACAACAGATGGCAGCGGCATACTCCATTCGACTGTCCCAACTGCGTGATGAAAGCATTCCTTGTTCCGATAATAAAATGGCGCAGTGGCAAGCTATTGCCCACTTCATGGTGGAGATTATGGGCTGGTGGCATCATTGGACCGTACTTCTCAAAGACTGTGAATGGTGAGCGCTTCCGTGAGAGAATATCATTGTTTTTTTTTTTTTTGGCCCAAAATGTAAGAGCTTGACTTGCATGACATTTGGTTTCCACAAGACGGTACCACATGCCACACAGCATTCGTAACAATGGGCTCATTAAGAGGCGTTTAAACATGGCGAGGAAAGTTCGATCTGACACCGTACGGAAGGTGGACATTGAAAAGCTGTAAACACAACAGATGGCAACGGTATACTCCACTCGACTAACACAACTGCTTGATGAAAGCACTCCTCGTTCCGATGATAAAATGGAGCAGTGGCAAACTACTCCGTGGCACCACTCCATGGAAAATGCCGTGAAATCCCTACTTGGGTAACGGAAGCCGCCCCCAAAAAACCCATGGTATTACCAAGAGTGGCGAGATGCTGCTGAAGCCAAAAATGCGACGTATAGAGCAACCCTGCAATCAGCAGCAACGCGCCAGTTGAAGGGAGCTATTGTGAAAAAGGGAGAGAGGAGAAACGTCTTCTCCGCAGAAAGAACAAATAAAAAGGCGTTAAGTTCGGCCGGCCCGAACTTTGGATACCAACCACCTCCGGTAGATATGTAAACCACTTCTCGTCAAAATCCGGTGAAAAATACATCCCTTATGCCCCATAGCAGCTATATCGAAATATGTTCCGATTTGGACCAAATAATTATAAGTACAAGTCATTGTTTAATTGTGCATAACAAAATATTGGTCTTTTAAATAGCTATATCTAAAAATAAACCGATCTGAACCATATACGACAGTGAACTCGCCTTATAAATGCGCCTCTTAAGGGGGCAAGAATTTAAACCGAGATATCGGTCTACATGGCAGCTATATCCAAATCTGGACCGATTTGGGTCAAGTTTTAGAAAAAATGTCGAAGAGCCTAACACAACTCACTGCCCCAAGTTTCAGAAAGATCAAGTAATAAATGTGGCTTTTATGGGCCTAAGACCCTAAATCGGCGGATTGGTCTATATGGCAGCTATATCCAAATCTGATCCGATCTGGGCCAAATTGAAGAAGGATGTCGAAGGGCCTAACATAACTCACTGTCTCAAATTTTAGCAAAATCGGATTATAAATGTGGCTTTTATGGGTCTAAGACCCTAAATCGGAGGATCGGTCTATATGACAGCTATATCCAAATCAAAAGCGATCTGAGCCAATTTTAAGTAGGATGTCGAAGGGCCTAACACAACTCACTGTCTCAAATTTTAGCAAAATCGGATAATAAATGTGGCTTTTATGGGCCTAACACCTTAATGCGGTGGATCGGTATATAAGGGGGCTATATCAAGATATAGTCCGATATAGCCCATCTTCGAACTTAACCTGTTTATGGACAAAAAAAGAATCTGTGCAAAACTTCAGCTCAATATCTCTATTTTTAAAGACTGTAGCGTGATTTCAACAGACAGACGGACAGACGGACGGACAAACAGACAGACAGACGGAAGGACAGACGGACGGACAGACAGACGGACAGACAAACGGACAGACAAACGGACGGACAGACAGACGGAAGGACAGACGGACGGACAGACGGACGGACAGACGGACGGACAGACGGACGGACAGACAAACGGACAGACAAACGGACGGACAGACGGACGGACGGAGTGACGGACAGACGGACGAACGGACAGACGGACGGACAGACGGACAGACAGACAGACGGACGGACGGACAGACGGACGGACGGTCGGACAGACGGACGGACAGACAAACAGACAAAAACAAAAATCTGCACAAAAAAAGAATCTGTGCTAAACTTCAGCTCAATATCTCTATTTTTAAAGACTGAAGCGTGATTTCAACAGACAGATGGACGGACGGAGTGACGGACAGACAGACAGACGGACGGACAGACGGACAGACGTACAGACGGACGGACAGACGGATGGACAGACGGACAGACGGACAGACGGACAGACGGACGGACAGACGGACGGACAGACGGACGGACAGACGGACGGACAGACGGACGGACAGACGGACGGACGGACGTGACTGGCTCCTCTTAATTTTTTACGATAATAAAGAATATATTGGGTTGCCCAAAAAGTAATTGCGGATTTTTCATATAGTCGGCGTCGAAAAATTTTTTCACAGCTTGTGACTCTGTAATTGCATTTTTTTTCTGTCAGTTATCAGCTGTTACTTTTAGCTTGCTTTAGAAAAAAAGTGTTAAAAAAGTATATTTGATTAAAGTTCATTCTAAGATTTATTAAAAATGCAAAAAAATCCGCAATTACTTTTTGGGCAACCCAATATAAAAGGTCGAAAATGGATATATCGATGTGTTGCAAACGAAATGACAAAATGAATTTACCCCCATCCTTCGGTGGTGGGTATAAAAATTCACAGTTTGGATGCAGGTTAAGGGCTGGTCGCATCATTGGACCGTGCTTCTTCAAAAGCGCTACCGTGAGATGATATCCATGTTTTTTTTTTTTGCCCAAAATGCAAGAGTTTGACTTGCACGACATGTGGTTTCAACAAGACGGTGCCACATGCCACACAGCAGCCGTAACAATGGACTTATTGAGAGGCGAGTTCGGTGAACATTTTATTTCACGTTCGGTAGCGGTCAATTGTCCGCCTGGATCGTGCGATCTATCGCCTTTAGACTATTTTTTTGTGAGGCTATGTTAAAGCTCATGTCTTATACAGATAAGCCCAATTGACAAGTCTAATTGACGCATTGGAATACAACATTAAAGCATTTGCTCGTGAGATACCGACCGAAATGTTGGTAAGAGTATGTGAAAATTTGACTAAACGGAGGGACCATTTGAGGCGCAGTCACGGACGACATTTGCATGAAATAATCTTCAAACATAAAGTTATATGGATTCCATTAAAGAGTTCATGCATTTTTCTGAATTTTATGTGTTTTTTTTTTTTTGAAAAACTGTGCTATAACTCTTAAAAAATAGCCCTTTGCAACTCTATGCTCCCCCAAAAACGCCAAATTCCATGTTGATCTCCTTCGTACTTTTCCTCAGTAACTGCCTCGTTTTGTTTAGCAATTTTGGTTTTGTTTAGCAATTTTTCTTATATGGTAATGTTGATCATATTTCCCTAAAAGTTATAAGAAATGTGCTAAAAGTTTATATATTAGCTCAAATTTAATTTAAACATAAATTTTGTCTTACAAAAAACTTCATTTCCTACATTGTATAGAATTCCAACAAAAACTTCAATTCCATACCATTTCCTATTGCCATTGGATTTCTTGTGGACTTTTCTAAAGTTTTGTTTTCCAGAACCTTCCCATAGTTCACACATGCAAATTATCCCAATCAGATGCTTCATTAGTTGTTCAAATGCACCACGATGTTTGCACAGACAAACTTTTTTTCTTCTCACTGATGCCACACAAATGGGCCCTGGGCAAAGAGTTGGCATGACTGGAAAACCGTACAGCATGCTAGCACTTTGTTTGTTCAAAGCTGTAGATGAAGAAAGCACGTGCAAACCGCCCAAGTCTACAACTTCTTTGAGTGATGGTGACGTGCTGTGAATTCTTCAATTGTTTTGTTATGCCAGAGTATTTAGTGTAAATATTGATCTAAATCTTGGTTGGGCGATAGCTTATTTCCCCATCCATGTCAATGACAATGGTGGAGGACTTTCAGTCTGCTTTTGTGTAGATTTTTACTTTGTTTCAATTGTTTGCCATATTTAGTGCAAACATAGATTCTACCCCCCCTCCTCCTCCCAGTCCCCAACCCCTTGGCAATACTCATAAATAAATTGTTTAGCAGTTGTGCGTTAAAAACTGTTTACACCGCAAACAAATGCACCAAACAAAAAAAAAAAAAAGCAACGTGTGAGAATGCAGCCATCGATGCCAAGCAAAAGAAGAGAGCTTTAAAGTACCTACTCCAGTATTTCAATATTTGTTTGTGTGTTTAGAAGCTAACAGCCATGGCTTGCACACATCCACCACGAAGTGTGATCGGAGAAGAGAGAAGCAGGCGGAAATTCATAATTAACATGCACACATTCTCAAGCCAAAGGGTTTTGATGATGATGATGATGATGTTTAGCCAAAACTTTTTGGGAAAAACAAAATTCAGCTTTGTGTGTCAAAAAACCCATTTATAATGTTTTGTATAAATGTCGAAACATTTTTAGGGGACTTTTGTTTTTCTTTTTTTATTTTTTATTTAGAAAGTATTTAAGCTTTAAGTATGCGTATGACTGGAAGAATATGCGATAAATAAACAGATTTATGCACTAAGTGAGATCTTAATAAGTTTTAAATTAAATAAAAACCAGTAAAAGAGTGCTAAGTTCGGCCGGGCCGAATCTTATATACCCTCCACCATGGATCGCATTTGTCGAGTTCTTTTCCCGGCATCTCTTCTTAGGCAAAAAAAAGGATATAGGAAAAGATTTGCTCTGCTATTAGAGCGATATTAAGATATGGTCCGGTTTGGACCACAATTAAATTATATTTATGTTGGAGACCTGTGTAAAATGTCAGCCAATTCGAACAAGAATTGCGCTCTTTGTGGGCTCAAGAAGTAAAATAGAGAGATCGATTTATATGGGAGCTGTATCGGGCTATAGACCGATTCAGTCCATAATAAACACGTATGTTAATGGTCATGAGAGAATACGTCGTACAAAATTTCAGGCAAATCGGATAATAATTGCGACCTCTAGAGGCTCAAGAAGTCAAGATCCCAGATCGGTTTATATGGCAGCTAAATCAGGTTATGAACCGACTTGTACTTTTTTTGACATAGTTGTTGAAAGTAACAATAAAAAACGTCTTGCGAAATTTCAGCCTAATCGGATAGGAATTGCGCACTCTAGAAGCTAAAGAAGTCAAGTCCCCAGATCCGTTTATATGACAGCTATATCAGGTTATGAACCGATTTGAACCATATTTGGCACAGTTGTTGGATATCATAACAAAGTACTACGTGCCATAATTCATTCAAATTGGATAAGAATTGCGCCCTCTAGAGGCTCAAGAAGTCAAGACCCAAAATCGGTTTATATGACAGCCATATCAGGTTATCGACCGATTTGAACCATACTTGGCACAGTTGTTGGATTTAGAAACAAAGCACGTCGTGCAAAATTTCATTCCAATCGAATAAGAATTACGCACTCTAGAGGCTCAAGAAGTCAAGACCCAAAATCGGTTTATATGGCAGCTATATCAGGTTATGTACCGATTTGAACCATACATGGCTCAGTTGTTGGATATAATAACGAAACACGTCGTGCAAAATTTCATTCCAATCAGATAAGAATTGCGCACGCTAGAGGCTCAAGAAGTCAAGACCCAAGATCGGTGTATATGGCAGCTATATCAAAACATGGACCGATATGGCCCTTTACAATACCAACCGACCTACACTAATAAGAAGTATTTGTGTAAAATTTCATGCGGCTAGCTTTACTCCTTCGTCCGACGAACGGACGGACAGACGGACGGACAGACGGACGGACGGACATGGCTAGATCGACATAAAATTTCACGACGATCAAGAATATATATACTTTATGGGGTCTCAGACGAATATTTCGAGTAGTTACAATCAGAATGACGAAATTAGTATACCCCCCATCTTATGGTGGAGGGTATAAAAACAAGTTATGGTCCGAATCGGGGAGCTGTATTAGGTTTTAGACCGATTCAGACCATATTTGACACGTATGTTAAGGGTCTTGGGAGAAGCCATATGTTCAAACTGTAAAAACTACGGTTGACAGTTGACAACATTATGGCAAATTACCCAAAATCTGACGAACATATGTATATATGGGAGCTATATCTACTTCTGAATCGATTTCGGGAAAAACTTCTCAGATAATGTAGTAGTCGTCGAGGAAAGCGATGTGCAAAATTTAGGCAAGATTGGTCAAACAATGCGCTTGCAGTGGCTCTTGGGATGAAAATCTGGCCATATACATATATGACAGCTATATCTAAATCTGGACCGATTTCTATAAAATTCACCAGTTATATTGAAAGTCATAACAAAATCCTTCCTGCAACATTTCGACAGAATCGGTTAACAATGAGCACTTTTTTGCAATATTTCTCAAAATCGGACGAACATATGAGAGCTATACCTAAATCCGAACCGATTTCGAACAAACTCCTCAGATACTGTGGCAGTCGTCTACGAAAGCGTTTTGCAAAATGGGTCAATAAAGTGAAAATTGGGCGATGTACATATATGAGAGCTATATCTAAATCTAAACCGATTTCCATGAAATTCACCAGCAATATTGAAAATCGTAAAAAAAAATCCTTCCTGCCAAATTTCGAGAGAATCGGTTAACAAATGAACTTTTTATTGCATTATTATTGAAAATCGGACGAACATTTATGTGGGAGCTATATCCAGATCTGAACCGATTTTTTCCAATTTCAATTGGCTCCGTTTCTAGGCCGAAAAACAGACTGCACAAAATTTTAAGCCGATCGGATGAAAACTGCGACCTATTCTTTGTACGCAAATTATTGTAATATGGACAGACGGACAGACAGACGGACATAGCTAAATCGAATCAGAAAGTGATTCTGAGTCGATCGGTATACTTATCAATGGGTCTATCTCTCATCCTTTTGCGTGTTACAAACTAATTCACTAAGTAACAAGTAAAAAGGCGTTAAGTTCGGCCGGGCCGAACTTTGGATACCCACCACCTCGGGTATATATGTAAACCACATTTCATCAAAATTCGGTGAAAATTTCATACCTTATACTCATTTACCTCATACCGATCTGAACTATATACGACACCGATGTCGAAAAGCCGAACATAAGTCACTGTGTCAAATTTCAGTGAAATCGGATTATAAATGCGCCTTTTATGGGGCCAAGACTTTAAATCGAGATATCGGTCTACATGGCAGCTATATCCAAATCTGGACCGATTTGGGCCAAGTTGCATAAACATGTCGAAGAGCCTAACACTAAGCACTGTCCCAAATTTCGGCGAAATCGGACAATAAATGCCTCTTTTATGGGCCCTAAACCTTAAATCCAGAGATCGGTCTATATGGCAGCTATATTCAAATCCGGACCGATCTGGGCAAAATTGAAGAAGGACGTCGAAGAGCCTAACCAAACTCACTGTCTCAAATTTCAGCGACATCGGACAATAAATGCGTCTTTTATGGCCCCAAAACCTAAAACCTAGATATCGGTCTATATGGCAGCTATATCCAAATCTGGACCGATCTGTGCGATATTGCAGAAGTATGTTAAGGAGCTTAACTTAACTCACTGTTTCAAATTTCGGGGACATCGGGCAATAAATGAGCATTTTATGGGCCCAAAACCTAAAACCTAGATATCGGTCTATATGGCAGCTATATCCAAATTTGAACCGATCTAAACCAAATTGAAGAAATATGTCAAAGGGCCTAACACATCTCACTGTCCCAAATTTCAGCTAAATCGGATAATGAATGTGGCTATTATGGGCCTTACACCATAAATCGGAGGATCGATCTATATGGCTGCTATATCCAAATCTGGACCGATCTTAGCCAAATTAACGAAGGATGTCGATGGGCCTTACACAATTCACTGCCCCGAATTTCATCAAAATCGGATAATAAATGTGGCTTTTGTGGGCCTAAGACGCTAAACCGGAGGATCGGTCTATATGGCAGCTATATCCAAATCTGAACCGATCTGGACCAAATTCAAGAAACATGTCAAAGGGCCTAAGACAATTCACTGTCCCAAATTTCAGCGAAATCGGACCATAAATATGGCTTTTATGGGTCTTAGACCCTAAATCGGAGGATCGGTCTATATGGCAGCTATATCCAAATCTGGACCGATCTGAGCCAAATTGACAAAGGATGTCGAAGGGCCTAACACAACTCACTGTCCCAAATTTCAACAAAATCGGATAATAAATGTGGCTTTTATGGGCCTAAGACCCTAAATCGGCGGATCGGTCTATATGGGGGCTATATCAAGATATAGTCTGATATAGCCCATCTTCGGACTTAACCTGCTTATGGACAAAAAAAGAATCTGTGCAAAATTTCAGCTCAATATCTCTATTTTTAAAGACTGTAGCGTGATTTCAACAGACAGACGGACAGACGGACGGACATGGCTAGATCGTCTTAGATATTTGCGCTGATCAAGAATATATATACTTTATAGGGTCGGAAATGGATATTTCGATGTGTTGCAAACGGAATGACAAAATGAATATACCCCCATCCCTCGATGGTGGGTATAATAATACCCTGTACCACATTAGTGGTGTAGGGTATAACAAGTAAGGAAAGGCAAAAGTCGATCGGTGCTGACTATTTAATACCCTACATCCACCCCATAAGTGGAAATAGGAATTTTGGCTTAGTGTTTCCCAAACATCCCATTTTCACATTCGAGATTGTGTGCAAATGGTAGCTCTAACTACTCCAAATTTCAAAGAGATATCGCTCGATATCGTTCTCACACAACATATTTTTTACTAGTTTTTATTGATTTTCTCCCACTGTGCGTGAAAAGTGACACCTCCTTGTAGAAATGTTGTGCATGGCTGAAATAATCACAAATGTTTCCAGCATTTGGTGAGGGGATGACCACCGCTGAATCTCTGAAGGTGTTCTTGCCGGCAGGATTTGAACCCGGTCATTAGGGCATGCTAACCCATGCACTACGGTGGACCGTAGGACTTAAAATGTTATGATGATCAAGAATATATATTCTTTGTGGGATCTTACACGAATATTTTGAGGTGGAGGGCATACAAATTTGGAAATCGGTCCACAAATGATGATTTGTCAACCCGAACAAATCCTGACACCAAGTTGCGAGATGTTTTTCACCACTTGAACATTCCATCGGTGTTTTGGTCCTACACAGTGTTTGCCTTCAAAAGACTTCTTAGCTGAATTCTTCATTTATTCTGACAAAAATACTTAGCCAACGCAACCGTCATATCGTCATACAGCCCAAATCGTCATACAGCGCATGCAGTTTGAGGTTGATAAGATGCACAGTGGTGCGGTTTGAGTTTTTTCGTTGCAAAAACCTAAACGGCGTATGATAGCTAAGTGTTCAGCCTATGAAATTAATGTTTGGAAAGGGTGCTACGTTTTTCAGGTAACTAAGTGGAGAAAATTGTTTATACCCGTGTAGGGTGTGGTACAGGGTACTATAAGTTTGTGCATTTGTTTGCAACGCTAAGAAAGAGAAGAGCTAGACCTAGGTCGCATTTATTGTCTGATTGTTATGAAACTTTGCACATGTCACTTCTTTGGCTCAAGGACGAACGCTATTAATTTTGAAAAAAAATCGGTTCATATTTAAAAATAGCTCCCATATATGTCTTTCATCCGCTATGGCATTTTAAGGCTGTAGAAGCCATAATTTTTGTCCGGATAATTTTGTAACCTTTTGTAATCAGTTTTGAAATTAGTTAAGAAATAGTGATTGAAATTTTAAAAAAGAAATTAAATAAATTTGAGACAAATTGAAGAGGACTGTTGAAGGGCCTCACACAACTCACTGTCCTAAATTTCGGCGAAATCGAACAATAAATGAGCCTTTTATGGGCCCAAAATCTTATATCGAGAGCTGCTAATCAGACATATGGCAGCTATATCCAAATCTGGACCGATCTGAGCCAAATTGAAGAAGGATGTCGAAGCGCCTTACGCAACTAACAATCCCAAATTTCGGCGAAATCGAACAATAAATGAGCCCTTTATGGGCCCAAAATCTTATATCGAGAGATCGGTCTATATGACAGCTATATCCAAATCTGGACCGATTTGTTTCACATGCAGAAAGATATCAAGGGACCTAACTTAACTCAGTGTCCCAAATTTCGGCGACCTGCTTATGGACAAAAAAAAAAGAATCTGTGCAAAGTTTCAGCTCGAAACCTCTATTTTTATACCCTCCACCAAAGGATGGGGGGTATACTAATTTCGTCATTCTGTTTGTAACTACTCGAAATATTCGTCTGAGACCCCCACAAAGTATATATATTCTTGGTCGTCGTGACGTAAACTCGCCGCTTAAAATTTTGCACAAATACTTCTTATTAGTGTAGGTCAGTTGGTATTGTAAATGGGCCATATCGGTCCATGTTTTGACATAGCTGCCATATAAACCGATCTTGGGTCTTAACTTCTTGAGCGTCTAGAGTGCGCAATTCTTATCAGATTTGAATGAATTTTGGAAAGACGTGTTTTGTTATGATATCCAACAAGTGTGCCAAGTATGGTTCAAATCGGTTCATAATCTGGTATAGCTGTCATATAAACCGATCTTGGGTCTTGACTTCTTGAGCCTCTAGAGGGCGCAATTCTTATCCAATTTGAATGAATTTTGGCACGTAGTATTTTGTTATGATATCCAACAACTGTGCCAAATATGGTTCAAATCGGTTCATAACCTGATATAGCTGTCTTATAAACAGATCTGGGGACTTGACTTCTTGAACTTCTAGAGGGCTCAATTTCTATCCGATTTGGCTGAAATTTCGCAAGACGTTTTTTATTGTTACTTTCAACAACTATATCAAATAAAGTACAAGTCGGTTCATAACCTGATATAGCTGCCATATAAACCGATCTTGGGTCTTGACTTCTTGAGCCTGTAGAGGTCGCAATTGTTATCCGATTTGCATGAAATTTTGTACGACGGATTCTCTCATGACCATTAACATACGTGTTTATTATGGTCTGAATCGGTCTATAGCCCGATACAGATCCCATATAAATCGTTCTCTCTATTTTACTTCGTGAGCCCCAATGGGCGCAATTCTGATACGAATTGGCTGAAATTTTACACAGGTCTCCAACATATAATTTAATTGTGGTGCGAACCGGACCATATCTTGATATCGTTTTAATAGCAGAGCAACTCTTTTCTTATATCCTTTTTTGCCTAAGAAGAGATGCCGGGAAAAGAACTCGACAAATGCGATCCATGGTGGAGGGTATATAAGATTCGGCCCGGCCGAACTTAGCACGCTTTTACTTGTTTTTTTTTAATACTTTTGAATACCTTCAAAGCCAAGTAACTCCTTTGTTTGTTACTTGAAATCGCATACAAAGAAAACTTTGTCTTTCTCTATGCAAATTAGTTTCTCCACCCGAAAAGCAGATTTGTTTCAGTGTTTTTTTGCATAATTGTTTGAACAAACTGTGTCACTTGTTAAACAATTTTCTAAACGTGTTTGATTTTAATACAATTCAACAAGAAAAGCGTTGCTTTTTGTTACTTCTTGCCCAAACATTTGAATGTTTTCTCTGGCAGAGTTGTGCTGTTTTTTATTCGATCGTTATTGTCACATTGTCATCATTAGAGTCGTTTCAACAACCACGACTTTTAGTCAACCAGCAGCAAAAAAAAAAGCTATGCTTAGAAAAATAGAAATTGTGATTCTGGCCACATAGCGTTGGATTTTTGTCCAGGTTCGTTTTAAATGAAATCAGTAATGACTGCCAATGCGAGCTGAGTTCATTGAGCAGTTAGGATATGTAGCCAAGAATGTGGCCAGTTCATTAAATTAACAATCCTTTTATAAAATGGACAAAAAGTGTTTGAGATTTAAAAGGAAAAAAATGCTAAGTTAGGCTAAATGGGGGTGAATTAAAAATTAAGAAAAAGTGGCTATTTTTAAGTTTTAGACAACTATTGGGTTGCCCAAAAAGTAATTGCGGATTTTTCATATAGTCGGCGTTGAAAAATTTTTTCACAGCCTGTGACTCTGTAATTGCATTCTTTCTTCTGTCAGTTATCAGCTGTTTCTCTTAGCTTGCTATAGAAAAAAAGTGTTAAAAAAGTCTATTTGATTAAAGTTCATTCTAAGTTTTATTAAAAATGCATTTACTTTCTTTTAAAAAATCCGCAATTACTTTTTGGGCAACCACATTAGCAGAGAAATTTTCTTGAATAAAAGAAAAGACTTAGATACATCCATCCATGGGCGCACCGGTAGCCTAGTTGGTGTCCTGCTTGGATTACGAAAGCAGGGGACGTGGGTTCGATTCCCGCCAGAAGCCTTGGTCTGTCGCTACTGTCGTATCACAATGGACTTAAAATTGTCTAAGTGAGTCTGTAAATGACTGCCACTCTTACCTATCCTAACCCAACCTACATCAATCGACATTTCTTTAAAATAGTAGTAAAAATCAATATCATTTTTTTTTTTCAACAATTTCTTCTTGCGTGTACTTGAGTACTTCCCAGAAACCCCACCTTGTTTTCATTTTAACGTTCACTTGTTATTTATTTCTCCATTTGTCTGTTTTGGTAATTATGCAAACATCTCTAACACAATTTTGATATGAATAATCGTTATGGTTGTTGTTGCTGAAAACAAGTTTCCATTTTTTCACAATCGATATCAAGCAACTACTTTGCACATGGGATGGCGTGTGAATATTTCAAAATTGTTTTAAGGTGAATTGGTCAACAGACTTATTTCAGACAGACATGCAATGTGCGAACGCAAAAATGTAGTGCAAAAATCAACCAAATAGCAAAAATAGCAGAAAACTAATGTTATCGAATATGGTTAATGCCAATCGATTTGCCAAAATCAAAAGACTTAAGAAACAAACTTGGTGTGTGGTTGGACAACTTTACAATTTTTACACAAAATCACTTCAAGGCATGATGGTATATGGGCAGATCACAGAAGCAGTTTACCAACCAGCAAATTATCAAATGAATTTTTTGGTTAAAACAATGTTAGAGTAGATATTGAATTTTAAAAAGCTATAAAAAATGGGACTTTGATGATATAAAACATAGAAATCATATACAAATTCTTCCCTATCTTAGGGTCCCTAGCAATACTAAACAGGTAAAAGCGTCCTAAGTTCTGGCGGGCCGAATATTACATACCCTCCACCATGGATCGCATTTGTCGAGTTCTTTTCCCGACATCTCTTCTTAGGCAAAAAAAGGATATAAGAAAAGATTTGCTCTGCTATTAGAGCGATATCAAGATATGGTCCGGTTTGGACCACAATTAAATTAAATTCGAATAAGAACTGCGCCCTTTGGGGGCCCAAGAAATAAAATAGAGAGATCGATTAATATGGGAGCTCTATCGGGCTATAGACCGATTCAGACCATAATAAACACGTATGTTGATGCTCATGAGAGAATACGTCGTAAAAAATTTCAGGCAAATCGGATAATAATTGCGCACTCTAGAGGCTCAAGAAGTCAAGACCCAAGATCGGTTTATATGACAGCTATATCAGGTTATAAACCGATTTAAACCATACTTAGCATAGTTGTTGGATATCATAACAAAATACGTCGTGCAAAATTTCATTCCAATCGGATAAGAATTGCGCACTCTAAAGGCTCAAGAAGTCAAGACCCAAGATCGGTTTATATGGCAGCTATATCAGGTTATGAACCGATTTGAACCATACTTGGCAGAGTTGTTGAATATCGTAATAAAACTCGTCGTGCAAAATTTCATTCCAATCGAATAAGAATTGCGACCTCTAGAGGCTCAAGAAGTCAAGACCCAAGATCGTTTTATATGACAGCTATGTCAGGTTATGATGCGGTTTGAACCATACTTACTACAGTTATTGGATATCATAACAAAACACGTCGTGCAAAATTTCATTCCAATCGGATAATAATTGCGCCCTCTAGAGGCTCAAGGAGTCAAGACCCCAGATCGGTTTATATGGCAGCTATATCAGGTTATAAACCGATTTGAATCATACTTGGCACAGTTGTTGGATATCATAACGTAAAACGTCGTGCAAAATTTCATTCCAATCGGATAATAATTGCGCCCTCTAGAGGCCCAAGAAGTCAAAACCCAAGATCGGTTTATATGGCAGCTATATCAAAACATGGACCGATATGGCCCATTTACAATACCAACTGACCTACACTAATAGGAAGTATTTGTGCAAAATTTCAAGCGGCTAGCTTTACTCCTTCGGAAGTTAGCGGGCTTTCGCCAGACAGACAGACGCATGGACAGACGGACGGCCATGGCTAGATCGGCATAAAATGTCGCTACGATCAAGAATATATATACTTCATAGGGTCTCAGACGAATATTTCGAGTAGTTACAAACAGAATGACGAAATTAGTGTACCCCCCATCCTATGGTGGAGGGTATAAAAAACAATAATTAATATTTTTATATCCACCACCGAAGGATGGGGATATATTCAGTTCGTCATTCCGTTTGCAACGCATCGAAATATCCATTTCCGACCCTATAAAGTATAGATATTTTTGATCAGCGTAAAAATCTTAGACGATCTGGTCATCTCCGTCCGTCTGTCTGATGAAATCACGCTAAAGTCTTAAAAAACAGAGAAATCGAGTTGAAACTTTGCACAGATTTTGTTTTTGTCCATAAGCTAAGTTATGTTCGAAGATGGGCTATATCGGACTATATCTTGATATAGCCCCCATATAGACCGATCCGCCGATTTAGGGTCTTAGGCCCATAAAAGCCCCATTTCTTATCCGGTTTTGATGAAATTCGGGACAGTGTATTGTGTTAGGCCACGCGACAACTTTCTGCAATTTGGCCCAGATCCGTTCAGATTCGGTATAGACAGATGCGGTATAGCGACACCACTTGGTAGAGAAGTTTTAACATGACAGGATACCTCACAAATGTAGCCAGCATTAGTAAGGGGATAGCCATCGCTGAAAATTTGTCTGATGTTTACGCCGGAATTTGAACCCAGGCGTTCGGCGTCATAGGTCTCTGTTTCCGCGAAATCGGTCTAAAAATCCACTTTTATGGAATTAAGAATCTAAATTGGAAGATGGGTCTATATGGCAGCTTTATCTGTATACGGTCGGATCTGGACCATATGCTGTTCGGATGACAGCGGGCTTAATACAAGTCACTGTGACAAATTTCAACGAAATTTTGTAATAAATGCAGCTTTTATGAGCTTAAGACCCTTAAACTGCGGCCCGCTCTATATGTCAGGTATATCTAAATACAGAGATATTCGGTTCCAATTTCAGCAAAATCGGATAGTAATTGCGGATTTTATAGCCTAAAGCCCGGCCGACACCGGATAAATATGAGTACCACACAGGCTGAAACTTTGGGCTCTGATTTGTGTGTTGTCCATCGTTATCACGGGAAGCTTAGCTAAAAGCTACCGGGCGCATCCACAGGTTCCGGGTGGGGGAAAGCTCCGCGGGCAGTTAGCGATTTTCGAGAGGATAGTCTCAGTGAAGAGTCGGGTGGCACTGGCTCTTAATTAAATTTTGAGTGCCAATTACATTCGAGATGACAAAGCAAGTTCAAATAACCAGTGGCCAATATCAGCGTCTGTTCCCAAGTTAGAGTCGGCAGGAGGTGAGCGTCGGATTTTGAAGCAAGCGGCTTGCCACAACGAGGGGCGCTGGGCCAGTAACCCGCCCCCAGAAAACTGTGACAACCACTATGACGAACAGAGGAATAGTAATAACGGACCCCCTTAACGTTGACGACCAACGCAGACGAAAAAAGGACCATAATGTGTGGATCTGCACCTGGAATGTCTGAACTCTCTATAGAGAAGGTGCAGTATATGCGCTAGTGAATGTATAAGAAAAGTACAAAGCAGATAATACCGCCTTTCAGGAAGTGCGATGAACTGGTAATGGCGTCACTACAACACCAAACGGTGACGAATTATAATTTAGCTGCCATAACACTAGGCATGAATCTGGCTGTGGATTTGTGGTTAGTCGTAGACTGAAACACCTTGTCTCCAGCTTTACTCCGGTGGATGAGAGGCTAGCCACAAACCGCATAAAAGCCAAGTTCTTCAACATCAGCCTTATTTGTGCCAATGCCTCGACGGAAGACAAACACGAGCAGACCAAGGATATTTTCTACGAGCGCCTAGAGAGAGAATATGACCGCTGCCTCGTCCATGATATTAAAATCGTTATGGGAGATTTTAATGCGAAGATAGAGAAGGAAGATATCATTGGTCCATCATTGGAAAGTTTAGCCTCCAGTAATGGGTTGAGGCTGATAGATTTCGCCGCGGCAAAAACCATGGTAGTTAGTAGCACCAGATTCCAACATAAAAATGTTCACAAAGCCACATGGTTGCCACCCGATCAAAACACGAGGAACCAAATTGATCACGTTGTGATAGATGGAAGGCATTCACCCAATGTGTTAAATGTTCGATCGATCTGTAAGGCGATTATAGATTCGGATCATTATCTTGCTGCAGCAAAGGTTCGATCTGACACTGCACGAAAGCTGATCATTGAAAAGTTGCAAACACAACAAATGGTAGCGGCATACTCCACTCGACTGTCCCAACTGCTTGATGTGGCAAACAATTGCCCACTTTATGGAAAATGTCGTGAAATCCGTACTTGGATACCGGAAGCCTCTCCAAAAAAAACCCATGGTACGACCAAGAATGTCGAGATGCTACTGATGCCCAAAATGCGGCATATAGAGCAACCCTGCAATCAGTAGTAAGGCGCCAGATGAAGTGGAGGTATCGGGAAAGAAGGAGAGAGGAGAAACATCAATTCCGCAGAAAGAAAAAGGAAATGGAAAGACGTGAGTGTGAGCCAATTGAGGAGTCAGAATGAAGTCCAGAAATTCTACCAAAGAATTAAACACCAAACCGATTGCTTCAATGCGGGCACATCCCCCTGCAAAGACAATGAAGGAAATCTGGTAACCGACACCGATAGCACGCTGAGGATATGGTAAGAACATTTTACCCAACTGCTAGTGTCCGATGTTGGCGGCGTAGAGTATACCGCAGAACCAATCAATGATGATGGTATGGAATGTTTACCTCCTAGTCAGAATGAGGTCCAAGTGGCAGTGACCCGTCGGAAGAACAACAAGGCAGCAGGAGCCGACGGGTTACCCGCTGAACTATTTAAGACCGTTGGCGACATGCTGATAAGGCGTTTGCATCAGCTTGTCTGCGCAATCTGGCTAGAAGAACGCATACCCGATGATTGGAACCTCAGCATACTATGTCCCGTTCACAAGAAAGGAGACAAGACCAAATGTGCCAACTACAGAGGAATAAGTCTCCTTCCCATCGCATACAAGATACTCCCGAGCGTACTGTGTGAAAGATTAAAACCTAAAGCCATTGACATAATTGGATCCTATCAGTGCGGTTTTAGACCTGGTAAATCCACCCTAGACCAGATATTCACACTGCGCCAAATACTGGAAAAGACCCGAGAAGGATAAATCAACACCTACCATCTCTTTGTTGACTACAAAGCCGCCTTCGATACTCCTTTACGATCAAAGGTATTTCAAGCCATGTCTGAGTTTGGTAGGGCTGCAAAATTAATAAGACTCTGCAGGATGACATTTGCTGATACGCGTTCCTCAGTAAGAATAGGAAAGAATCTCTCCGAACCATTTAATACCAAACGAGGTTTCAGATAAGGAGACAGCCTATCGTGTGATCTCTTTAATATCCTGCTGGAGAAGATTATACGAGATGCAGATGTGAATAGATATGGCACACTGAGCACAAGGGAACACATGCTACTCGCCTATGCCGACGATATCGATATCATGGGTCGGTCACCGGAAGTAGTAACTGCAGCCTTTGAAAGAATCCAAGGAGAGTCAGTGAAAATGGATGTGGCAGTAAATGGAGATAAGACGAAATGGATGGTTTCAACTCCCAAAAAGCCTTGTACGCCCAGTAGATTAAGAAAATGAAGAAAGTTGGGAACCACAACTTTGAGACAGTCAGTAACTTTAGCTACCTCGGCACGTTTTGAGATTAAGCGAAGAATAATACTGACAAAAAGATGCAATTTTGGATTAAGTAAGCAGTTTAAAAACAAGGCCACCTCTTGACAGATGAAGATTACACTGTACAATACACTGATACTCCCCATGCTGTTATATGGTTCTGAAGCATGGGTACTTGTGAAAGCAGATGAGGCAGTGCTTGGAGTATTTGAGAGAAAGATTCCTCGTAAAATATATGGACCAGTTTGCGTTAGCGGAGAATATAGGCGACGTATAAACCACGAGCTGTATGAGCTGTATGACGACGATAGCATAGTTATACCCATCAAAATACAACGGCTAGGTCATGTTGTCAGAATGCATGAAGAAGCTCCAGCAAAGAAGTCATTTGAAGGCAAACACGATGGAATGCCGGTATGCTAATCTAGTCATTCCGTTTGTAACACCTCGTTATATTGATCTAAGGCACCATGAAGTTTATATTTTCTTGATCGTCTCGACATTGTGAGTTGATCTAGCCATGTCCGTCCGTCCATCTGTCGATATCACGATAGCGGTTGAACTCGTAAAGCTAGCCGCATGAAATTTTGCACCGAGACTTAATATTGATAAAGGTCGTCGATGATGGCATATGCGCAATATTGGTTCAGATTTGGATACAGCTCTCATATAAACCGATTTCCTGAGTTGACTTCTTGGGTCCTTACAACCGCAATATCTATTGAATAGCATAAACTGTAATTATTGGGTTGCCCAAAAAGTAATTGCGTTCTATCTTCTGTCTGTCTTCTGTCTGTAATTGCATTCTTTCTTCTGTCAGTTATCAGCTGTGACTATTAGCTTGATTTAGAAAAAAAGTGTAAAAAAAGTATATTTGATTAAAGTTCATTCTAAGTTTTATTAAAAATGCATTTACTTTCTTTCAAAAAATCCGCAATTACTTTTTGGGCAACCCAATACTTACTTTTTCACCATTTAGAAAATTTGCCATTTCCTTTTTGCCACATCTGACTTGATCTAGATTTCCTGAAATATCAAAAAAAAAAACACACACTCCTAATGAACTGCTGCTGATGCTGTTTTGATATGAAAAACATTTTAATATTTTTTTTTTGCATGTGTGAATATGGCTTTCTTCCTACATCCCATTGAGCAGCACCCTGCCAAGCAGCTTCTTTGTTATCCTCTGCACATTCTCCAATAATTTCAATACTCTGCCTTTGTCGGTTTTTAATATGATCATGAAAATGCTCCTGCTGCTACAGGTATTTTTTTTTTTTTATTTCTATGGGAGTTTGATTTGCTTTCATGCATGCATGCTGTATGCCAAATGATGATGTGGTGCCGTTTTGGTGTGTAGGCTTCCCCCATTGGTTGCATGTTTGTGAATGTTGGTCTGCCGATTTTCTTTCTATCGATTGTGCTTCACTTTAATCTATGGCCCATATTGTAGGGATCAAAGGTTAAAGTGAATGGTTTATTTAGAAAGTGGAAACTCATTTCGCCTTATTTTATTTGATTTCAATGATTTTTTTTAAGGAACAACCAAAGCAACGATATATGAAATTATGAGGGTATGAAACTAGTAAAAGAGATGTAAGAGTAAAAATATGAAGAACCCACGACTTTGAATGTCAATTTGGATATTAACACCGCGTATTACTTAAAAAACCATCCTGTTTAGCCAAATGGCCATGATGGCCACCTCTGCATAAATAAGATTCCAAGTACATTTTTTTGACAGAATTCCATGTCTGTAGTTACAAACAAACAAGCAACAGTGACCATTTATTCACTAGGCAGCCATTAATTTCACAACATTATGATAATACCTTTAAACAGTGCTTGTTGCTTAAGTCTTTCGTTTTAAAGAGTTGCCATTCAATTTCCTCATGAATATTCCCAAGCTGAGTCATGTTGGTGGCACCATCAGCAATTGATGATTCACCCGACAATTGTTAAAATGTTCTAACAGCTCCTTAAGTTGCGGTTTGAAATATTCAAATTTTTAATATTTGCATAATTTTGATGATTTTTGGTTATTTTTTTTTCCAATTTACTCAAATACTTAAAAATATTTGGCATAAAGTGTTATCTCGTGGATGTTGCATTATTTTTGTACAACTTTTGTCGCCATTAATTTCCTTCAAATTTAAAAGTATTGGTCGAATGTGTTGTTGTTGCCCAATTTTGCTTTTGTTTAAGAGTCGTAGGGCGTGAGAACTGCATGAGATCTTGAAATTAAAATTAAGCACAGTGGTTTAATGGGATTGTGGAATAATGAATATTATCGAATGAATATCCTGTTGAGGTACAGCGAAAAGACTCCTGTTCCAATAGGAGCCTTACTTCCCCCACTTTAATGCCGGCGTTCAGATGCACCAATAGCGGTAGATCCTTTAAAATATTCTTAAACCAACAAGTCGAGAGGTTTCAAATGGTATGACAACGCTAATATATTCCTTTCTAAGGTGGAGGGTATAATTGTTGCACTAATCCCGGAAAAGTACAAGTAAATGAACACTAGATTTAGACCCACCTCCATTGGATGGGGGAATAAAGTATTTTACATATAAAAACAAGTAAAAAGGCGTTAAGTTTGGCCGGGCCGAACTTTGGATACCCACCACCTCGGGTATATATGTAAATCACCTTTCATCAAATCCGGTGAAAATTTCATAACTTATGTCCCATATCAGTTATATCAAATATGTTCCGATTTGGTCCACCGAATACTAATAAGTACAGTAGCTATTGGGTTGCCCAAAAAGTAATTGCGGATTTTTTAAAAGAAAGTAAATGCCTTTTTTAATAAATCTTAGAATGAACTTTAATCAAATATACTTTTTTTACACATTTTTCTAAAACAAGCAAAAAGTAACAGGTGATAACTGACAGAAGAAAGAATGCAATTACAGAGTCACATGCTGTGAAAAAATTTGTCAACGCCGACTATATGAAAAATCCGCAATTACTTTTTGGGCATCCCAATATATCTAAAAATAAACCGATCTGAACCATATACGACACGGATGTCGAAAAGCCTAACACAAGTCATTGTGTCAAATTTCAGTGAAATCGGATTATAAATGCGCCTTTTTTGGGGCCAAGACTTTAAATCGAGATATCGGTCTACATGGCAGCTATATCCAAATCTGAACCGATTTGGGCCAAGTTGCATAAAAATGTCGAAGAGCCTAACTCAAAGCACTGTCCCAAATTTCAACGAAATCGGACAATAAATACCATTTTTATAGGCCCAAAACCTTAAATCGAAAGATCGGTCTATATGGCAGCTATATTCAAATCTGGACCGATCGGAGCCAAATTTAATAAGGATGTAGAAGAGCCTAACTTAACTCACTGTCCCAAATTTCAGCGACATTGGATAATAAATGCGTCTTTTATGGCCCCAAAACCTAAAACCTAGATATCGGTCTATATGACGGCTATATCCAAATGTGGTTCGATCTGTGCGATATTTCAGAAGTATGTCTAGAGGCTTAACTTAACTTACTGTTCCAAATTTCGGCAATAAATGAGCATGTTATGGGCCCAAAACCTTAAATCAAGAAACCGGCCTATATGGCAGCTATATCCAAATCTGAACAGATCTGAGCCAAATTGACGAAGGATGTCGAAGAACCTAAGACAACTCACTGTCCCAAACTTCAACAAAATCGGATAATAAATGTGGCTTTTATGGGTCTAAGATCCTAAATCGGAGGATCGGTCTATATGGCAGCTATATCCAAATCTGGACCGATCTGGACCAAATTGACGAAGAATGTTGAAGGGCCTAACACAACTCACTGTGCCAAATTTCATCCAAATCGGATATAAAATGTGGCTTTTATGGGCCTAAGACCCTAAATCGGAGGATCGGTCTATATGGCAGCTATATCCAAATCTAGACCGATCTGAGCCAAATTGACGGAGGATGTCGAAGGACCTAACACAAGTCTCTGTCCCAAATTTCAGCAAAATCGGATAATAAATGTTACTTTTATGGGCCTAAGACCCTAAATCGGAGGATCGGTCTATATGGCAGCTATATCCAAATCTAGACCGATCTGAGCCAAATTGACGGAGAATATCGAAGGGCCTAACATAACTCACTGTCCCAAATTTCAGCAAAATCCGATAATAAATGTGGCTTTTATGGGCCTAAGACCCTAAATCGGCCGATCGGTCTATATGGGGGCTATATCAAGATATAGTCCGATGTAGGCCATCTTCGAACTTAACCTGGTTATGGACAAAAAAGAATCTGTGCAAAATTTCAGCCCAATATCTCAATTTTTAAAGACTGTAGCGTGATTACAACAGACAGACGGACAGACGGACAGATGGACGGACATGTCTAGATCGTCTTAGATTTTTACGCTGATCAAGAATATATGTACTTTATAGGGTCGGAAATGAATATTTCGATGTGTTGCAAACGGAATGACAAAATGAATATACCCCCATCCTTCGGTGGTGGGTATAAAAAGTTTCTCTCAAAAACCCATGTCCAAACTGAAACTTTAGTAGACGACATGGGAGTGAGAGCAAGGACAACGGAGGACATGTTGAGGCTTTTGATGAAAACCCATTTCGCACAGGATACGACGGGACTCACGGAGACACCGGAATCTTGGAATAATGACGTTGA
This sequence comes from Stomoxys calcitrans, assembly GCF_963082655.1. Classification (NCBI taxonomy): domain Eukaryota; kingdom Metazoa; phylum Arthropoda; class Insecta; order Diptera; family Muscidae; genus Stomoxys; species Stomoxys calcitrans. The sequence goes on along the minus strand of NC_081553.1, from coordinate 33,649,179 downwards.
TCGAAGGTTTATAATAACGAAATTTATGGTGAAGGAATCCTTGAGGAGCTTCCAACCATTTAAGTCACCCGGACCTGATGGGATATTATCGGCGTTACTACAGAAAGAGGCAGATTATCTGGCGCCTCGTCGGAGTAAGGGCAAATGAAAGGACCGCCAATTTGGCAGTGAAGGCCAGAGGGCTGCCGTCAATAAACTTGGTTGACCCGAAGCCTTTCGGGTCGACGAAGTTAAGGGCGTGGGTGACGAACACAGTGTTACATGCCACTGTGGAACAGCGAACCACTCGGTAGGACGGCGAAAATCCTAAGGGGTAATCCGAATCGTGAGAGGACGAGGCTATTATTGAAAGGAATTAAGTAGGAGGTCACTATAGCTGTTATCATATATAGCGAAGATCATTAAATTTTATATTTTTGTTTGTTTCCCTTTCGAGACGATCTCAACGATCGGTGATTTTTCTTTGCAAATGGAAAAGGAGAGCCAGTGATCGCAACACACACCAATCACTATGAAAACACTAATTAATTTTTTTATACATAGATGAAGTTTTCATTTAAATGAAGCGGCAATGTTGAAGGGAAGATATAACGACCCATTATACTATCATGGATTTATTGGCACAGTTGATATCAGTTAATAGTGCAATAATTTCATGCCTATCCGATCATTCTCTTTTCTTTTAAATTATGTCAAATAGGCGGTTAAGTGACTTCAACTGGGTTTTCGATGGATTTTGATGAAGCGCTGGCTTTAACTTTGGTAGCGCCTTGACTTCGGATTTCGTTTTTCAATTCAAAAATGTCAATTGAAGAAATTCCAACAAATTCCAATAATGTAGTACAAACTAACTTTGCAGGTCACCGTAGCGCAGAGGTTAGCATGTCCGCCTATGACGCTGAACGCCTGGGTTCGAATCCTGGCGAGACCATCAGAAAATAAAATTTCGGCGGTGGTTTTCCCCTCCTAATGGTGGCAATATTTGAAATGTACTATGCCATGTAAAACTTCTCTCTAAAGAGGTGTCGCACTGTGGCACGCCGTTAGGACTCGGTTATATAAAGGAGGCCCCCTTATCATTGAGCTTAAAGTTGAATCGTACTTCACTCATTGATAGGTGAGAAGTTTGCCCCTGTTCTGTAATGGAATGTTCATGGGCAAAATTTGTAATTTGCCACCCTGTCCCTCACTGAGACTATTCTCTCGAAACCGCTGATTGTACGCGACTGCAGTTTAAAGTACTCCGTATATCTACAAGGCATTGCATTTTTTGCTCTAAACTGAGCTTCTCATCATAACGAGCCAATCGGTCCAATCGGAGCACATCCATCTAAAAATATGCCTATGTTAGGTTATGTTGAAAAGAGGGTACACCCATGCCTCTACCCCTGTGTACTTTTTAATCTCCATACCCACTGTGCAATAAAATGCATCTCCCAGAATCCTTAATTTCATCTTAAACCACATGAACTAAAACTGAATCACTAACGCTCTCATCTGCAGCTATGTGTGTTTATGCATATAAACGCATCACTTGCTCCAGCGAGAGAGAGAGAATGAGCAGAAGCAAAAATGTGCGTGTGTATGAGTTTAAAGACCTCAAGGAATTTTAATTAGAAAACCAAACATTGCAAAAGCGAATTTGGACCAAAGAATCAACAACAATTTGGTAAAATGCCACAACAGCGAGCCGCAACAGCGAGCTAATCAAGGCGCAAGCGCAAGGCAAACGGCAAAACCCTTTTCAAAATAAGAAGCAGAAGAAAAAAAGTACCAACGAAAAAGGAACACCGCCGCCATCAGCGAAACATCAGAGATATTTAAGCCGCTGGCATAGTGGCACACACACACACACACACACACACACATAAACTCCAACACACTCAAGTGCGATAGGCTTTCAAGGCAATAAATAGCCCGCCATGCGGCTATCCAGTCAATGCAGCGTTAATAAATTGAAAATTCCTTTGATTTATTTTCTGAATTCGATTGGGAAAGATATTTTTGTTTAATTAGGAACACAAAACATACGAAATAACTTCAAAAGCAAAAATGTTGATTAGTCAAAAGAACCATCAACAGCAGCAGCAACAAAAACAAAAACAACAGCATTAACCATCAATGACCAACCAAGACTATTGACCATCCATCCTTCATTGTGGAGTTAACCATGTACGCCCTTTTCCGTTGTGTTATTTTCTTGCCTTAATGTGACCAATGGTGACAGCCATGGGAGCGAATTGAAAACACTTTACTCCACCGGCTAATTGGAATAGTCTGAATGAAAAACCCAAACAAGAATTTTTCCACAATTTTCTTGTGTTTTCATTAGAACATCGTTGGTGATCCCATTTGACATTGTGTTAATGTCGCTGACATTTTTATTTGCCTCCAAGATTAGACCCTAATAAATTTAATTAGACAAAGATTTAAGATTCTTAATGATTTAATTAAAATATCATTGAGGGCTATTGAAAATCTTTCATTATATTGATGGACGTTTTGTGATATTCTTTTTCTACAATATTTGCTTTAATTGGAAGTTGAATGTTAAGAATATTTCTTTAATTGAGAATAAAGCATAGCTATTTGGCAACAATGCCTTGGCAGCCGGTGGTACGCCCCGGATTGAACCGACAGATTCCTTCATCGGCAAGGGCTGACGCCTCAGTGTACGTGTTCGTCCTTTTTTCGTCATGGGAGAGGCACATGCTGGGATTGAAAAGAACCCCGGACACAGGTTCTGTTCGGTTTACCAGAAACGCCTCCATCATCGGTCGGTGTCTGTGAGTTGTAATCAGTGCATGGAGTGGGAACATTTCCGATCTTGCTCTGGCCTAACATCACTACGAGAGTATAGGCATACTGAATATGTTGCAAGTGTGCGAATATAGACAGCAGTTGGTCAAAAGCATCGACGGCGTCGCCTTCTGCGTCCTCGTCGTCGGACTATGTGACCCCCCCAGGACTTCGCCCGTGCGGCAATATACGCAACAGCAGCATCCCAATCCCAATATTGCCAAGTCAGTGCCGGGAAGTGTATCATTTTTGCAATTGAATAGCAACGGTCTCCAAGGCAAGATCGACGAGATTGTGGATTTCATGAGTGGGAGGAATATATTGGTTGCAGCGATCCAGGAGACAAAGCTGACCAACACCTGCAACATGCGCAGTTGTCGCGGATACCATGCGCTACTTAAGGATCGCTCAAGGAATGGAGGTGAAGGATTGACCGTCGTGATACACCACTCCGTGGAGTATAGACCCATCTCGCCTGCGCCGGGCGCCAGTGACCCCTACATGGAATGCAAGGGGATAGCACCCAGATCCGGTACTGCCGAGATAGAGCTATACAACGTGTACATACCGCCGGTTGGTAGCTGTATCCCAATTCAAGGCCAGGCTTATAAGCCCGACATAAGTGGGCTACTATCTGGCCATAATCATCTGGTTCTAGGAGACTTTAATGAGCATCACATTTCATGGCATTCTCTTCTAGATAACAACCAGCGGGACATAGCTTTGGCAGAGCAGATTAAAGGCTCCGCGTTTTGCATGGAAAATGAGGATGCCCCCGCTAGGATTACGAGGAGGTGTAGCAGCTCTCCAGACATTGCCATTGAATCCCCTGATCTCCTGAGTGCATATCCTGGCAAGCTGTCATTTCTTTGGGGTCAGACCACCTCCCCATAATTCTGACCTTCGACCGAAGACCCGACTTCATAACCTCAGAGCGCCGGACGTTTATCTTCGATTCAGATTAAAGGCTCTACGTTTTGCATGCTGAGTGAGGATGCCCCCACTAGGATTACGGGGAGGTGTAGCAGCTCGCCAAATATAACTATTGCATCCCCTAACCTCCTGAGTGACGCATGCTGGCAAGCCGTCATCTCTTTGGGGTCAGACCACCTCCCCATAATTCTCACCATCGACCGAACACCCGACTTCATAACCTCTCAGCACCGGACGTCATCACATTTCATGGCATTCTCTTCTAGGTAACAACCACTGGGGCATAGCTTTGGCAGAGCAGATTAAAGGCTCCACATTTTGCACGGTGAATGAGGATACCCCTACTAGGATTACGAGGAGGTGTAGCAGCTCGCCAGACATTGCCATTGCATCCCCTGATCTCCTGAGTGACATATCCCGGCAAGCCGTCATTTCATTGGGGTCAGACCACCTCCCCATAATTCTGACCATCGACCGGCCAACCGACTTCATAACCTCTGAGCGGCGGACGTTTATCTTCAATGCAGATAAAAGGCTCCCCGTTTCGCACGGTGAATGAGGATGCCCCCACTAGGATTACGGGGAGGTGTAGCAGCTCGCCAAATATAAACTTTGCATCCCCTAACCTCCTGAGTGACGCATGCTGGCAAGCCGTCATTTCTTTGGGGTCAGACCACCCACCCATAATTCTAATTCTCACCATCGACCGACCACCCGACTTCATAACCTCTGAGCGCCGGACGTTTATTTTCGATTGAGATTGAAAGCTCCACGTTTTTCATTGTAAATGAGGATGCCCCCACTAGGATTACGAGGAGATGTAGCAGCCGTCCTCTTTTTGGAGTCGGACCACCTACCCATAATTCTTACCATCGACCGAACACCCGACTTCACAACCTCTGAGCACCGGACGTTTATCTTCGATTCCGATTGAAAGCTCCAAGTTTTGCACGGCGAATGGGGATGCCCCCATTAGGATTACGAGGAGGTGTAGCAGCTCGCCAGACATTGCCATTGCATCCCCTGATCTCCTGAGTGACATATTCCGGCAAGCCGTCATCTCTTTGGGGTCAGACCAACTCCCCATAATTCTGACCATCGACCGAACACCCGACTTCATAACCTCTGAGCGCCGGACGTTTATCTACGATTCAGATTGAAAGCTCCAAGTTTTGCACGGCGAATGAGGATGCCCCCATTAGGATTACGAGGAGGTGTAGCAGCTCGCCAGACATTGCCATTGCATCCCCTGATCTCCTGAGTGACATATCCCGGCAAGCCGTCATTTCATTGGGATCAGATCACCTCCCCATAATTCTCACCATCGACCGACCAACTGACTTCATAAACTCTAAGCGCCGGACGTTTATCTTCAATGCAGATAAAAGGCTGCCCGTTTCGCACGGTGAATGAGGATGCCCCCGCTAGGATTACGAGGAGGTTTAGCAGCTCGCCAGATATTACCATTGCATCCCTTGATCTCCTGAGTGACATATCCCGGCAAGCCGTCATCTCTTTGGGGTCACACCTCCTCCCCACAATTCTCACCATCGACCGAACACCCGACTTCATAACCTTTGTGCGCCGGACGTTTTTCTTCGATTCAGATTAAAGGCTCTACGTTTTGCACGGCAAATGAGAGTGCCTCCACTAGGATTACGAGGGGGTGTAGCAGCTCGCCAGATATTGCCATTGCATCCCCTGATCTCCTGAGTGACATATCCCGGCAAGCCGTCATTTCGTTGGGGTCAGACCATCTCCCCACAATTCTCTCTCACCATCGACCGACCAACCAACTTCATAACCTCTGAGCGCTGGATGTTTATCAATCAGCAGAAGGCCGATTGGGCTGGCTTCAGAGAGTACACCAATCGCCGCTTCAGTGAACAGACACCCCCCTCGTATATGCTAGTTGCCGAGAGGAAATTCTAAGACATCCTTAAAGCAGCAGCCGCTCGCTCTATACCAGCCGATCGAATAACCCGAGTGCGGTCCAATTTCCGGGCGCAGGCAGTAGTACTCGCAGACGAGCGAGATGAGATTAGTTGTTTGGACCCACTAACCCCAGAATCTGTGAGCTGAATCTGGAAAACAACAGGGTAGTTAACGGAGGCCACCGTAGTGCAGAGCTGAACGCCTGGGTTCGAATCCTGGCGAGACCATCAGAAAAAATTTTCTGCAGTGGTTTTCCCCTCCTAATGCTGGCAATATTTGTGAGGTACTATGCCAGGTAAAACTTCTCTCCAAAGAGGTGTCGCTCTGCGGCACGCCGTTCGGACTCGGCTATGAAAAGGAGGCCCCTTATCATTGAGCTTAAAAAATTAAATCGGACTGATATGTGAATTTAGTTAACGAACATAAGCGGATTTTTTGGCTAAAACACTTGGAGCAATGCAACTTAGGCACTTGGTGTACTGTTTAGTCTCTCTCGAACTCCGGTAAACGGGATGACAGGACTTCAGTCACTTTTGGCGACGTAACCGGGATTGATCTGAAGAGATGCGCCAGGTTGTTCTACAGACAATTTGTGCAGCCCGAAAGTGACAGGGCAAGGAGAAGAGCCATTCGCCGTATTAGTGGTCTCCGATCCGATGGACAGCTATCACAATTTACCGTGGGCGAAGTTATCCAAGGCGTTAGGCCCCGATGGAATCTTTACACTGACCGATCCGCCGATTTAGGATATTAGGCCCATAAAAGCCACAATAATTATACGATTTTGCTGAAATTTGAGACAGTGAGTTGTGTTAAGCGCTTCGACATCTTTTTTATACCCACCACCAAAGGATGGGGGTATATTCATTTTGTCAATCCGTTTGCAACACATCGAAATATCCATTTCCGACCCTATAAAGTATATATATTCTTGATCAGCGCAAAAATCTAAGACGATCTAGCCATGTCCGTCCGTCTGTCCGTCTGTCTGTTGAAATCACGCTACAGTCTTTAAAAATAGAGATATTGAGCTGAAATTTTGCACAGATTCTTTTTTTGTCCATAAGCAGGTTAAGTTCGAAGATGGGCTATATCGGACTATATCTTGATATAGCCCCCATATAGACCGATCCGCCGATTTAGGGTCTTAGGCCCATAAAAGCCACAATAATTATACGATTTTGCTGAAATTTGAGACAGTGAGTTGTGTTAAGCTCTTCGACATCTTTTTTTAATTTGACACAGATCGGTGCAGATTTGGATATAGCTGCCAAATAGACCGATCCCCCGATTTAGGCTCGTAGGCCCATAAAAGCCACATTTATTATCCGATTTTGCTGAAATTTGGGTCAGTGAGTTGTGTTAGGCCCTTCGACATCCTTCTTCAATTTGGCTCAGATCGTTCCAGATTTGGATATAGCTGCCATGTAGGCCGATCCTCCGGTTTAGGGTCTCAGGCCCATAAAAGCCAAATTTGTCATCCGATTTAGCTGAAATTAGGGAAAGTGAGTTGTGTTAGGCACTTCGACTTCTTTCTTCAATTTTGCTTAGATCGGTTCAGATTTGGATATAGCTGCCATATGGACCGATCTCCCTTTTTAAGGTTTTCGGCCTACAAACGGCGCATTTATTGTCCGATGTCTCCTAAATTTGGGACAGTGAGATGTATTAGAACCTTCGATATCTTTCTTCAATTTGGCTCAGATCGGTTCAGATTTGAATATAGCTGCCATATAGACCGATCTCTCGATTTAGGGTCTTAGGCCCATAAAAGGCGCATTTATTGTCCGCTTTTGCCAACATTTGGGACAGTGAGTTGTGTTGGGCCCTCCGACACCCTTTTTGAATTTGAGCCAGATCGGTTCAAATTTGGATATAGCTGCCATATAGACTGATAAACTGATTTAGGGTCTTAGGCCCATAAAAGTCACATTTATTATCCAAGTTTGCTGAAATTTGGGATAGTGAGTTGTGTTGGGCCCTTCGACACCCTTTTTTGAATTTGGGCCAGATCGGTTCAAATTTGGATATAGCTGCCATATAGACCGATCCCCCGATTTAGGGTCTTAGACCCATAAAAACCACATTTATTATCCGATTTTGCTGAAAATTGCGACAGTGAGTTGTGTTGGGCCCATCGATATCCTTCTCCAATTTGGCTTACATCGGTTCAGATTTGGATATAGCTGCCATATGTACCGATCTCTCGATTAAAGGGTTTGGCCCATAAAAGGCGCATTTATTGTCAGATGTCGCTGAAATTTGGGACAGTGAGTTGTGTTGGGTCCTTCGACATTCTTTTACAATTTTGTTCAGATGGATCCAGATTTGGATATAGCCGCCATATAGACCGATCTCTCTGTTTAAAGTCTTGGCCCCATAAAAGGCGCATTTTAAATCCGATTTCACTGAAATTTGACACAGTGACTTATGTTAGGCTTTTCGATAACTGTGTCGTATATGGTTCAGATCGGTTTATTTTTAGATATAGCTACTAAAAAGACCAATATTTTGTTATACACAATTGAACAATGACTCGTACTTATTAGTATTTGGTCCAAATCGGAACATATTTCGATATAGCTGCTATGGGCCATAAGGTATGCATTTTTCATTGGATTTTGACGGAAGGGGGTTAACATATATACCCTAGGTGGTGAGTATCCAAAGTTCGGCCCGGCTAAACTCAACGCCTTTTTACTTCTTTTTTTTAAATATTGAAAATTTAATTTAAAAAAAAAATTTTTTTTCAATTCATAAAGAAGTGTTTAAATATGATTTTAAGGAATACATTGCCAAAAATGTCTGATTTAATAGTCCAATTAAATATAAAAATACTAAAATTATTTTATTTAGAATTAATGATATATTTCTCCATACAATGAACTTCCACTATGGGTAACCTGTCAACAGCAACAACGATAATCACAAACAATCTGTTTTTGGAAAATCCCTTTTTTTCCAAACGACCCACTTAAATGGGCCAACCAGCCAGCCAGCCATCGAAACCATCTCATAACATTAACAATTTGTATTGTCATTTGTTAGCAATAACTGCAGGCAAGAAAAAAACGCTCAACTCCTACAACTTAACTAAAGCCAAATGAGAAGAGTCTGAAACCACAAAAAAGTCTTTACGATAGCCTGGTGGGGGGATGCCAACAAAAGCATCATATTTCTTAGCTTATGACAACCTTCAAGATACGAAGACGACAACAACTAACTGCTGCCGCCATAACAACAAAGACAATTCCATATTGCAGGCTTTGCGATGACGGGCGACAACTGCGACGACCACGACGACACAAGTCAACTACAGCCTAAATACGAGTACATAGCGCGAAGGCAGTATACAATGCTGCGCATGCGCCTATGCGCATCGTGCTCTCAGAATCCCTGGTATGACAGTAAAGTAGGATAAGAAAAACAAACAAACACTCACCTCAGCAACCGCACACCGCCACACTTGCCAAGAGTGCTGCGAAAGCCACACAAATTAAATGGTGTTTCTGAGTGTGTGTGTGTGTGTGTTTGGGGAAAATATCAAAGAAATGAAATAACCATAAATGTTATTAAAATGCATTACAAACCGCAACAACCACAAGTCTACTCTTAATAATGATCTGATCCTTTTTTATCGAAGTGTTTTCATGTCTGCTGCTATGTTCGTTTAGAGTTGGCTGGCTGGCTGGCTGGTTGGCTGCGGGAAAAATAAGCCATTTTCTGTTTACTTCAGATTACATTGTCTTCGATTTGATTGTTGAAGTGAGAGCGTAAAAGGAATTTTCAAAGCATGTGGGTGGAAAAAGTGTTGGAAGAAATGAAACGTCGCAGCAGCATTGGCCTCAAACACACCGCAAAACCCATTGTAAAAACCAGGGAATTAAATTTAACAAGGAAAATTGTGAAATGTTTGTTATTAACAACTGATCGAACATAGTTGAACCATGATTATGGCGCACAATTAAACTTTAAAAGACTTTCCACAAAATTGTTGTTTTTAAAGTCAATAATAATTGGTGATCTTAGCTAAAATTCTTATTCGTATATTCAAAACATCAAATATTGGGATTGATATTGAATATGGGATCTGATTGATAATTTCCAAGTTTTGTGGAAGAAAAAGTGGCAGAGGCATTTTTAACATAAAAAACTAATCCAACACGCAGGGGAAGTCCCCTATGAATGCAGTGCATTGCGTTGGCGTAGTGCTTACTAACATTCGTCGTAAATCTTTGGATGTCAAAGTGGGTGCGAAAAACCTTAGCCGGAAGTCGATTCCATATACGAACGGTTCAGGCGAAATAAGAATTCTCTCAATAATGCATTGTGCGGTCGACTGGTCAATCAATTACAAACGGGTGTGAGTTCCTGGAATGTCTAGTATCCCTGACATACAACCTTACATGAGGAATAAGAGGACGAACGAATATCAGACGAACTCACACCATGAAAGTACCGATAGAATAGCGCCAAACAATCCACATTGCGACGATGAGGAAGGGAGGCAATAAAGTTGGATACCCCACTGTCTCCAATCAACGCCATCGCTCTCCTCTGTACACGATCCAGTAGCTCCAGGGATGATTTTGAAGCTCCAGCCCATACATGTGAGTTTTAATCCATTTTGGGCTTTATGAAAGTGGTGTAGATGTTACGAAGATCAGACGGAGTGAAGTAATTCTTACTCTGTTTAAGGAAGCCTAAACTTTTGCACGCTTCTTTTGACATTTCAAATACATGTTTAGCCCAACGGACATCACTTTGTATTTTCATGCCCAGAACATCAGGAGCTTCTGATTGCTCAACAATTACACCGTTGGTAGACAATATGATCGTTACGGGTCAGCGAATCGTTTGTGTGACAACAAGCAGCACTGAGTCTTCCGTGCATTAAGATCTACTCGATTCATACGACCCCACTCAGAAATGGTCAGCAAATCCTGGCAGAGTGTATCGTCCATAACCCACCTCTGAATACGAATGACAGTGATTACTGTCATTCGCAAAAGAGTAAATCGGATTCGACGTTTGACCCAACAGATCGTTGACGGAATAAGAACAAGTATGTCGAGGGGCTTAACTTAACTCTTTGTCCCAAATTTCGGCAACATCGGACAATAAATCCGCTTTTTATAGCCCCAAAACCTAAAACCGAGAGATCGGTCTATATGGCAGCTATATCCAAATCTGGACCGATCTGAGCCAAATTCACGGAGGACGTCGGAGGGCCTAAGACAACGCAATCTCCCAAATTTCAGCAAAATCGGATAATAAATATAGGTTTTATGGGCCTATGACCCTAAATCGGAGGATCGGTCTATATGGCAGCTATCTGATCGATCTGAGCCATATTGACGAAGGACGTTGTAGGGCCTAACACAACTCACTGTCTCAAATTATAGCAAAATCGGACAATAAATGTGGCTTTTATGGGCCTGAGACCCTAAATTTTAAGATCGGTCTATATGGCAGCTATATCCAAATCTGAACCGATCTGAGCCATATTGACGGAGGACATCGGAGGGCCTAAGACAACGCAATCTCCCATATTTCAGCAAAATCGGATAATAAATGTAGATTTTATGGGCCTTAGACCCCAAATCGGAGGATCGGTCTATATGGCAGCTATATCGAAATCTAGACCGATCTGAGCCAAATTGACGGAGGATTTCGAAGGGCCTAACACAACTCACTGTCCCAAATTTCAGCAAAATCGAATAATAAATGTGGCCTTTATGGGCCTAAGACCCCAAATCGGAGGATCGGTCTATATGGCAGCAATATCCAAATCTGATCCGATCTGACCCAAATTGACGGAGGATGTCGAGGGGCCTAACATATTTCACTGTCCCAAATTTCAGCAAAATCGGATAATAAAAGAGGCTTTTATGGGCCTAAGACCCTAAATTGGAGGATCGGTCTATATGGCAGCTATATCCAAACCTGGACCGATCTGAACCGAATTGACGGAGTATAGTGAAGGGCCGAACACAACTCATTGTCCCAAATTTCAGCAAAATCGGATAATAAATGTGGCTTTTATGGGCCTAAACCCCTAAATCGGAGGATCGGTCTATATGGCAGCTATATCGAAATCTAGACCGATCTGAGCCAAATTGACGAAGGATGTCGAAGGGCCTAACACAACTCACAGCCCCAAATTTCAAAAAAATCGGATAATAAATGTGGCTTTTATAGGCCTAAGACCCTAAATAGGCGGATCGGTCTATATGGGGGCTATATCAAGATATAGCCCGATATAGCCCATCTTCGAACTTAACCTGTTTATGGACAAAAAAAGAATCTGTGCAAAGTTTCAGCTCAATATCTCTATTTTTAAAGGCTGTAGCGTGATTTCAACAGACAGACGGACAGACGGACGGACATGTCTAGATCGTCTTAGATTTTTACGCTGATCAAGAATATATATACTTTATAGGGTCGGAAATGGATATTTCGATGTGTTGCAAACGGATTGATAAAATGAATATACCCCCATCCTTCGGTGGTGGGTATAAAAAGAGAAGGAGAAAGAACAAAGCCCTGGGGTACACATGCGGTCAATTTATGCTCATTGGATGAGAACCCATCTATAACGACTCGAATAATGCGATCTCTGAGAAAGCTCGAAATAAATCGAATGAAGCCTTTACCGACATCAAATGCGATAAGCTTTGATAGTAGTGCACCGTGCCAGACCCCTTAGAGATATCTGGAGCCACAACCTTACTCTCACCAAACTGGTGGATTGAGCGACTCCAGTGTTCCGACAGAAGTGTCATGAGATCGCCCGCAGAGCGATTTCTGCGGAACACATGCTGTTGGCCGCTAAGAAGGCCATTCGACTCTAAATACCTCACAAGATGGTGATTAACCATGCTCTCCATGACCTTGGAGAGAGAGCGGAGCACATCGCAATTGGCCGATAATTCACAAGGTTGTTTGCCTCACCCTTCTCGGGTATTGGCTGAACGTTTGCAAACTTCCAACGCGTCGGAAAGACTCCCGTACGGTAGGCAAGGTTGAAAAGGTTGCCTAATGAATGAGCGAGCATCGAAGAACACCTGTTTAAGACAAGTGTTGATATGCCATCCGGGCGCGGGGATTTATTTACGTCTAGATTCTCAAGAACCCTTTTAACTCCAATAGTTCGAAAAAATATTTGGGACATGACGCCAAATACATTTTCGATTGAGGGGAGTGGTTGATTGCTATCCGGCAGGGAAGAGTTCCTTGCAAATATATCAGTCAATAGGTTAGTCTTATCAATCGGGTCAGTGAACGTTTGATCATCCTTAGCAAGAGTTGGAATAGATGAAGAACTACCCTTTACCCTTTTCATGAACGACTAAAAGCTCAAGATGCCAATCCAGATCCAACAGAAGATGCTCGCACACGAAGAACTTCAAAGCAAATGTTCGCCTGTTTTTTTTCGGAAAAAGTGGACATGTCACAATCGTATCACTAGAATAACGCAGAGCAGTCAATTTTGAGTGGTGCACAGTCATATGATTGTCAGTTGTCTTCCATGAAATCGGGAAAACCAACCGCCTAAGACGGATCACTCTTCACCACGACAATGCGAGCTCTCACACATCGGCTCAAACAACTGAAATTTTCCTTAATGGAATGTTCATGGGCAAATTTGCATAGACCGATCTGATCTGGTGAAGAGTCTGAAGCCCTTAAAAGCTTTATTTATTGCCCGATTTCGATTAATTTTGAAATAGTAAGTTGTTCAAAGCTTCCCGACATACGGTCCAAATATAATCCAGATATAATCCAGTTTATAAAGGTATAGCTGCCATATAGACCGATGTTGCAATTTGGGGTCTTAATCCAAAAAAATCGGATTTTTTGCTTGATTTCGCTTAAACTGTTTTGGGTTGCCCAAAAAGTAATTGCGGATTTTTTGAAAGAAAGTAAATGCATTTTTAATAAAACTTAGAATGAACTTAAATCAAATATACTTTTTTACACTTTTTTTCTAAAGCGAGCTAAAAGTAACAGCTGATAACTGACAGAAGAAAGAATGCAATTACAGAGTCACAAGCTGTGAAAAAATTTGTCAACGCCGACTATATGAAAAATCCGCAATTACTTTTTGGGCAACCCAATATTTAGATAGATTTTGAATATGGAAGTGGAGTTATAGTAAAACTAGCTCGACAGGGCCCGCTCCGCTGCACCTTCTCTCACTCTCTTATTATATATGAGCCCTCTACTGGCACGGTCAGGAATATCCTGTTTGGGGGTACTGGTACGTCCTTTCAGATATTTCTTACATTTATAGGACTTTGGAGGTAGATCAAATCATATTTGAGCTACATATTTCTATAGTCGGTATATATGTGTGGTTTAGAGGGAGTTTAGGTAAGGCGTCCCTGAAACACTTGGTCATAAAACAGATTTCATATTTGAACCCCTTATTGTCATAATCCACAGATATGTCCACTTAAAAGGATATCTAGGGTGGGGCGGGCACCCACGCACTTAGCCTTGAAAAATATCAGCATCGTTCTCTACTCTCACTTTTCTTTTATTTGAGTGGAGCTATTGGTTTAGGGGAAGTTTATGGGGTGAAATGGCCCCCCAACCCTAATTGTCGCGATATACATGTCCTGCTGAACGGCTGGGCGTGACCCAGACTCTTGAATTCATATATCAACATTAGATTCGAAATCTACTGACATAGACCTGAACTACACGTCCTATTCAAAGGTATTTAGTGGGTGAGCCGGTGGGCCAGGTTCTATCCCAAATATGTATACCAGATTCGTAGTCCACTCCCAAAGACCTTTCACATTATACCCATTTTGTAACGTTGGAGATTCCTACTCGTTTAAGGGGTTTTGGAGTTGGGGAGGCCCCGTAGATACCTTTGACACCTCCATACTGTCCCAATTGGTAAATAAGCCCTGACGGGGTTACTGTCCCCTGGGGGGTTTTGGGTGGTTGAAGGCACCCCATTTACCAAGCAATAGATTTTTTATATCAGATTCTTTCTTTACTTTTAAATAACTTTCATTTGATATCCATATTGTCCCAATTGGTAAATATGGCCTGCGGGGGGTTTTGGGTGGGACCCTCAGACACCAAGGAAATTGTCAGATTTGTACACTACATTTAAATACCTTTCATTAGATACCCATATGTTTCAAAGCGGTAAAAGAGTACTGTTGGGGGGTTTTATGGAGGGGGGGGGGGGGGGGGGGGTGGAGCCCTAAACACTTCGTTTACCAATTCTTACTCTACTCTTAAATACCTTTCATTTGATACCCATATTGTCCCAATCGGTAAACATGTCCGTCCGGCTGGGTTTGGGGATAGGGCGTCCCCCCCAGGGTTATTTGACCCCAAAATTTTTACAAATTTCATGTTTTTCGGGTACCATTAGGTGGCATACAAAATGTCACTTAAAAGTGGTACACGCATCTCTGAGATCTAGCGTTTTTGAAAATTGGGCTATGGAAGAGGGTCCGCCCCTCCTTCGGATATCACCGGGGGCACAAACTCTACCATCTGTGAAAATTTCATGAAAATCGGTTCAGCTCCCACCGAAGGATGGGGGTATATTCATTTTGTCATTCCGTTTGCAACACATCGAAATATCCATTTCCGACCCTATAAAGTATATATATTCTTGATCAGCGTAAAAATCTAAGACGATCTAGACATGTCCGTCCGTCTGTCCGTCTGTCTGTTGAAATCACGCTACAGTCTTTAAAAATAGAGATATTGAGCTGAAATTTTGCATAGTTTCGTAATTTTTCTCCATAAGCAGGTTAAGTTCGAAGATGGGCTATATCGGACTATATCTCGATATAGCCCCCATATAGACCGATCCTCCGGTTAAGGGTCTTAGGCCCACAAAAGCCACATTTATTATCCGATTTTGATGAAATTCGGGACAGTGAATTGTGTAAGGCCCATCGACATCCTTCGTTAATTTGGCTCAGATCGGTTCAGATTTGGATATAGCTGCCATATAGATCGATCCTCCGATTTATGGTGTAAGGCCCATAAAACCCACATTCATTATCCGATTTTGCTGAAATTTGGGACAGTGAGTTGTGTTAGGCCATTTGACATATTTCTTCAATTTGGCTCAGATCGGTTCAGATTTGGATATAGCTGCCATATAGACCGATTTCTTGATTTATGGTTTTGGGCCCATAAAATGCTCATTTATTGTCCGATGTCGCCGAAATTTGGGACAGTGGGTTAAGTTAAGCCCCTTGATATACTTCTGCAATATCGTACAGATCGGTCCAGATTTGGATATAGCTGCCATATAAACCGATATCTAGGTTTTAGGTTTTGGGGCCATAAAAGACGCATTTATTGTCCGATGTTGCTGAAATTTGACACAGTGAGTTTGGTTAGGCTCTTCGCCGTCCTTCTTCAATTTTGCCCAGATCGGTCCAGATTTGCAGATAGCTGCCATATAGACCGATCTCTCGAATTAAGGTTTAGGGCCCATAAAAGAAGCATTTATTGTCCGATTTCGCCGAAATTTGGGACAGTGCTTGTGTTAGGCTTTTCGACATGTTTATGCAACTTGGCCCAAATCGGTCCAGATTTGGATGTAGCTGCCATGTAGACCGATATCTCGATTTAAAGTCTTGGCCCCATAAAAGGCGCATTTATAATCCGATTTTACTGAAATTTGACACAGTGACTTATGTTAGGCTTTTCAACATCCGTGTCCTATATAGATCAGATCGGTATGAGGTATATGCGTATAAGGCATGAAATTTTCACCGAATTTTGATGAAAGGTGGTTTACATATATACCCGAGGTGATGGGTATCCAAAGTTCGGCCCGGCCCGGCCCGGCGTTTTTACTTGTTGGAGTAGTGTTTATTTATCCTTACAGATCAATAGGATAATAAAATTATTTCGCTTTAATTTTAAAATCTAAACTAGTATGCCTTTAATTGATATGAAATTATCCATTGAGATCAATCATATCTTGACTTTGTCATCAACCCTCTGATCGCCAAATTCCTTGTCCGTCTTAATTGTTGCAATTGTTTTCAACCATCAATTACATCATCGAACCATTGGATTTGGTACTTGTATTAAATTTAGGGGTTGCTTTTTTGCCATTCAAAATTATGTCTATGGCTTGGCGTAAAGCCATTGCGTAATTGTGCAACGAATGTGATGTGGGCAGTAAGTTGTCGTTGTCAACCAACATCTATCTATGTTGCATGTGCAGCAAATAATAAAGGCGTTATTGTGGGGGTTGTAACCTGATTATGGTGATATCAATTTAATTCGTTACATATTGAGATTTTTTTTCTTCTTTCAGTTTGCTATAGCTGCATTGAGCAAAAGGATCCGGTTTTAAATCAAAAATCTGAACATGTGACAATTTCGCATGAAAAATTTTGTTGATTACTAAAAAATGTGTGTTTATGTGGTAAGGTAGCGATTTTATCTTTGAGGCATGTTTAATTTGTATACCCTTCACCTTAATAGCGGGTTTGCTAACTTTGCCTATTAAGTTTGTAATACCTTGAAATACTCTACAAAGTACATGTGCCATGACATTCTATGTCGATGTGGTAGTGTCCGTTCGTTCGGGTGGGTATCAGTCCATCTGCTGGTCTGTCCATCTGTCTGTCTGGCCGTTTGTCATTCTCTCTGTCTGTCCATTGTTCTTTAGAATACTAGTTTTCGTATTACTTTCGCAAGCTGCTTCGAATTTCGCTCAAATACTTTTGGCTAATATACCTCGCTTGTGATTGTAAGTGGAACGTATGGGCCCGAGTTTATGCAGCGCCTATATAAACTGATCCATCGATTTGATTTCTTGATTTCTTGGCACAAATCTTTCCGATTTGAATGTTATTTGATATGTGAGGTTCCAATATGACATCCCACATCCAAGCGGATCATCTTATATATAACAAGTAAGAAGGCGTTAAGTTCGGCCGGGCCGAACTTTGGATACCCACCACCTCGGGTATATATGTGAACCACACTTCGTTAAAATCCAATGAAAAACGCATACTTTATGCCCCATAGCAGCTCTATAGATATCATCCGATTTAGACCAAATGCTTATAAGTACAAGTCATTGTTCAACCGAGAGATCGGTCTATATGGCAGCTATATCCAAATCTGAACCCATCTGAGCCAAATTGAAGACAAATATCGAAGGGCCCAACACAACTCATTGTCCAAAATTTCGGCGACATTGGACAATAAATGCGCTTTTTATAGGCCCAAAACCTTAAATCGAGAGATCGGTCTATATGGCAGCTATATCCAAATCTGAACCGATCAGGGCCAAATAGACAAAAGATGTCGAAGGGACTAAGGCAACTCACTGTCTCAAATTTCAGCAAAATCGGATAATAAATGCGGCTTTTATGGGCCTAAGACCATAAATGGGAGGATCGGTCTATATGGCAGCTATATCCAAATCTGCACCGATCTGGGCCAAATTGACAAAGGATGTCGAAGGGCTCAACGCAACTCACTGTCCCAAATTTCAACAAAATCGGATAATAAATGTGGCTTTTATGGGCCTAAGACCATAAATAGGAGGATCGGTCTATATGGCAGCTATATCCAAATTTGCAAAGATCTGGGCCACATTGACAAAGGTTGTCGAAGGGCTCAACGCAACTCACTGTCCCAAATTTCAACAAAATCGGATAATAAATGTGACTTTTATGGGCCTAAGACCATAAATCGGAGGATCAGTCTATATGGCACCTATATCCAAATTTGGACCGATCTGGGCCAAAATGACGAAGGATGTTGAAGGGCCTAACACAACTCACTGTGCTAAATTTCAGCAAAATCGGATAATAAACTTGGCTTTTATGGGCCTAAGACCCTAAATCGGCGGATCAGTCTATATGGCACCTATATCCAAATTTGGACCGATCTGGGCCAAATTGACGAAGAATGTTGAAGGGCCTAACACAACTCACTGTGACAAATTTCATCAAAATCGGATGATAAATGTGGCTTTATGGGCCTAAGACCCTAAATCGGAAGATCGGTCTATATGGCAGCTATATCCAAATCTGAACCGATCTGGGCCAAATTGACGAAGAATGTTGAAGGGCCTAACACAACTCACTGTGCCAAATTTCATCAAAATCGGATAATAAATGTGGCTTTATGGGCCTATGACCCTAAATCGGCGGATCGGTCTATATGGGGGCTATATCAAGATATAGTCCGATATAGCCCATCTTCGAACTTAACCTGCTTATGGACAAAAAAAGACTCTGTGCAAAATTTCAGCTCAATATCTCTTATTTTAAAGACTGTAGCGTGATTTCAACAGACAGACGGACAGACGGACGGACAGACGGACGGACAGACGGACGGACATGTCTAGATCGTCTTAGATTTTTACGCTGATCAAGAATATATATACTTTATAGGGTCCGAAATGGGCATTTCGGTATGTTGCAAACGGAATGACAAAATGAATATACCCCCATCCTTCGGTGGTGGGTATAAAAATCAATTTGTGTGTTCCTTATAGACTCAGAAACGGCTGAACCGATGTTCTTGAAATTTTCACAGATGGTGCATAATGACGCCGTGGTGAAAATGGGGTACTAAATTTTTTGATATCTTCAGAGGGGTGGACCCTCCCCCTTACCCTTATTTTCAGAAACGCCAGATCTCGGAGATGAGTCGTGCAATTTGAGCGAAATTTTGTGTGCTCTCATATAGTACCCTAAAAATAAAAATTTGGTATTCAAATTTCGGATGGGGTGCCTAGGGGGGCTGCCCCACCCTAAAACCCACCAAACATATATTTAGAACAATCAAGACAATATGGGACTCAAATGAAAGGTATTTAGGATAAGAAAACGTATCTGATATCCAATTGACGGACCAAGTGCTAAGTCCGTCAATTGGATATCAACCCCCAAAACACCCTTAAATCGGACTTAGGGGGGAGCGGACTCTCCCCCTAACCTCAAAGGTACTACCCAAAAATAAAAGTAGAGCGATCGGGACAATAGGGGATTCAAATGAAAGGTATTCAAGTGATCAGGATGAAGAAATATACTTTATAATTTGTTGATATCGGAAGGAGGGGGAGGGCTAGGGGGCCCTCCCCATTATCCCAAAAATACCACCCAAATTCACAAGTGGACCGATAAAGACAATATGGATATCAAATGAAAGGTATTACAGAGTAGAATAAGAATATGGTATTAAAAATTGGTTTCAACTACCCAAGAAGTCGCCCTAACCCCAAAATATCTAAAAACGGACAAATTGGTCGCCCATATCAATATGGGGCTTAAATTAAAAGTATTCGGGAGTAGATTACGAATCTGGCATACAAAATCAGATCGAAGTGTAGGGGGTCACCCTACGTATGGTATTAAAAATTGGGTTCAAATACCCAGGAAGTCGTCCTAACCCCAAAATGTCTTAAAACGGACAAATTGGTCATCCATATCAATATGTGGCTTAAATGAAAGGTATTCGGGAGTGGATTACGAATCTGGCATACAAAATCAGATCGAAGTGTAAGGGGTCACCCCCCACCCCCACAAAAACTCCCCAAATGGACATATAATCCATCGTGACTTTATGTGACTCAGTTTGTTTGTTTGTTTGTTCCGTAGAATCAAAAAAAGGAAACATAGGTTATATAATTTTTAGATATCGGATGGTAGCTGACCCTCCCCCTCATATCAAAGACTCCACCCAAATCCAAAAGAGGACTGATGGGCACAATATGGGTACCATATGAAAGGTATTGACGACTAGAAAATGAAAATCATATGAAATTTTAAGTTCAACTACCCAGCGGGCCGCCCCAAACCAAAAGCTCTTCTAAGCAGAAATATTCGATGTTCCTATCAATATAGGACTCAAATGCAAAGTAACCGGCAGTAGATTACAAATATGACATAAAAAATTAGGTTCAAGTAAAGGGAGGTCGCCTCACTCCTAAATACCCTCAAATGGGTATATCAGCCGACCATGGCTGGGATTCAAATGAAAGATATTTGGGAGTAGATTAGTAGATATGACATTAAAATTTGCCTTCAAGTCTAGATGGCTCTTTTTCTCCTAAAAATACGTCGAATACATTAATTGACCCATTATGGCAGTATGGGACTCAAATGAAAGGAATTTGAGTGTAGAAAACGAATTTGATGACCAATTTTGGGGGTAAGCCCTAAATCACACCTTAAACTGAACTTTATTTCGGATCATAGCAATATGGAGCTCAAATCAATGGTATTTGGGAGTAAAGAACAAATTTGAAATCTATTTTTAGGGCAAAGTGCCAGTGGTCTCCCCAGCCCCAAAACACCATCCAAACGGTTCATATTTACTTATCGACCATGACAAAATGGGGTTCAAAGTAAAGCGATTTGGGAGTGGACACGAATTTGTTATCCATATTTGAATCGAACATGTCTCCCCTAAAAATGCAGTTCTCATTACCCTAATTTCAAAAATACCAGATCTTGGAGATTGGTAATGCGATTAGTACGAAATTTTTTGCACTCTAACAAAAACCAAAAAAAATATGGTTTCTATTTTTGGGGACGGGTGCCGCGGGGACAGCCCCAACACCGTCAATGGCTATATAGAGCCATGTGTTTGGGGATCCGCCCCACCCCAAAATCCCCTTCCTATTGCATAAAAGCTATTTGGGTGGATATTTATTGATTTTCGAGAAATTTGTATTCATTTTCGTATAAAATTCTTGATTTTCAGGAAATTCATATTCATTTTCGGGACAAAGAATCTGGGGTCCACCCCACCTTCAAACACATTATGGAACTCATACGAAATGTTTCTGAAAGTAGAGCTCATATTTCTCATAATTACTTTGATGGCCAAGTGACCACCCCCGAAATACCCCCTAAACCCAAAATATTTACCAATATGGGACTCAAAAGAAAGGTATTTGAGATTACAGTACAAATTTGCCCAGGAACCGAGCAGGGTCAAACTTTTCATACATCAATGAGTGCTTTTCGATTCAAATTGAGTTTATCAACGATAAAGGGGCTTTTTTATAGCCGAGTCCATACGATGTGCCGCAGTGCGACACCTCTTTGGGGAGAATTTTTAACATGACCATGCATGGTATTGTACCTCGCAAATGGTATGGTACCTCGCAGCATTAAGAGGGGATAACCACCGCTTTAAATTTTGTCCAAAGTTCCGCCAGGATTGGAACGCCGGCGTTCAGCGTTTTAGGCGAACATAGGCTACAGTAGCATGATATCCACATTCAGGGCGAAGTGTCCCCACCCTATATAGAGATTAGAGAGCAGGTATCCGGAGCGGGTAGCTTTTTTCCGCTCCGCTCCGCTCCCGCTCCGGTAAAATTTTTTTCGCTCCGCTCCACGCTCCGCTCCGTGAAATTTTTTGGCGCTCCGCTCCCGCTCCTTTTTATATATAAAATTCTAAGTGTTGGATTTTTTAAACCTAAAAGTATATGTATTCTTCATCGTCACATCGTCAGGTCGGTCTAACCGTCATTTCGTCTGTCTGTCTTTGGCAAAATACTTCTTAGTTTCTCGACCCTCTTGCGAGCGCAGTGTTTGTTTCTATAAAACCCGATTTCCTTACTTAAAAAAATCATTTTAAGTCAAAATTAAACCAAATCAAATCTGCTCAGCTGAACTTAACGCTGTTTTACTTGTTGTTTATTAGTTTGTTTTTCTTTATAGATTCAAAAATGGCTTAACGGATTTTCCTGAAATGTTTTAATTATGTTGGTTAACACCCTAGTGGAACAAACCTTGACTGTTTGGGAATTAAATCAAGAAACTTTAGAAAAACATTTCTAAGTGAGTCTGATGACAGACTGCTACTTAAACCTTACCTAAACTAAGAGAAAAATTACACATCCAGATTTGGGCCATAGATCCTGGGGCCTCCGCCTCTGCACTAACATGTAGTGCCACTTTATGTATAGTACACATATTAGGTTACATTTAATTCCTTTTTATTTGGAAAAAAAATAAGATTTAATTATTATTTAATTTAAAAAAAAAACAAAAGTATTTCATTGATCATGGAGCACATAAACATAGGAACTTCTAGGAATATTGATTTGTCTTGAATAATTTTTTCCGTTCAACGGAAAAGTAAATAACAATTTGCATTCAAATTTGACTGGCTACCACAAATAAGGTAGCTCTAAACTTAAAATTATTGTGTTGATTTTGTATTTAAATTAATTAAAAGAATATTTGAGAGATTTTCTTCAGTTAAACGGCATCTTAAATGATTATAAATAAATTTAAGTGCAGAAAAATTCCGCTCTACACTAACTTGCGTAGCTGGAACTCCTAAAACCACACATGCTATATCATAAAGGGGGTGTGATCGACGTGCGTCCCAAAATTCTAGAATATCGCTCTGCGCCGTAATGCGGGGATAATGTTGAAAGCTATTTATACTTTCCTTAATTTCATCCTCCCTTACGACCACTTCAGGTATAGCAGTGTTTGATTGCGATTGAAGAAAAGCGTCCACCTCACTTAACTCGTGACCCTTAAACAAAAACAAATATTGAAAAATAAAGTTCGGTTTAAAATTCAAAATTTATTTTCTTAAATTTTACTTACCAATGTACTGCTCACATCTCCATTGTTTTTATCCTGCATAGTAGTTTCTGATTTTAAATTTTGAATTTGACGCCAAGTTTCTAAAAGATACCTTTTTGCATTTAAAGCTGATTCACGATTTAAAAGGCTTTTGTATCGTGGGTCTAAATAAAGTGCAGATATGACTGTTGTCTGGCTTAGCAGAACATCCTCGCGTTGCATTAAACACGCCATTAGATCTTTTGCCATATTTTGTTTCATTGAAGAAATCTCAAGTCTCATTTTGATCCAAACACCAAAGAAATCTCCAATCACCAATTGTGCTGCCTGTAGGGCTATTGTGGCATCCTTAACGGGTTTCATAACTGTGACAAACTCCTCCATGAAATCCCAAATTGTATTTGGTACATATAAGACTTTGTGTGTTTTGCAATTTTTTTGGCAAAATGGTCGGAGTTCCAGCAAACGTTCTAGCATGCATATAGTTGAATTCCATCTGGTTTTGGTATCCAATATTGGGTGTTTAATATTAAGTGCTTTTATGAGAAGCATAATGGTTGGCGTCCGAATTTCCTTTGAAAGTTGGCGACATTTATCTATTTTGCTGGCTATGTTTCTGTATTTATAAAATGCATATACTGCCAATTGGAGTGTGTGGGCAGCGCATCGTACAGATTTTAGCGCTAATTTCACAGTCTATACCTTGCTCTTCTTCGGAGTCTTCTGTCTCTTGATTCTTGTCAATAGCATCATTTTCCTCAAGCTGACCCTGTTCATCGTCAGAATCGACATATGTTGGATGCCGGTTTTCCATAAGATGAACTGCTTTTAACATATTAGACCAATTATCCGTGGTAACAGAGTATATTTGCTCAGGTTTTATTTCATATTCTTCGAGAACAGATAGCGTAACACTTTAAATATAATCGCCAGTATGGCGCTCTTTAAGTTCTCGCATTGCCAATGTTTTTATACATATGGATTTATTTTTAACGTATTGAACATTCATCCCAAGAATACTACGATCTAGTCCAGTTGCCACATCAATTTTTAATGATATTAAGCGGTTTTTAATTTCCGTCGAAATTTCGGTCTTAATCGAGTTGGCAAGGTATTTTATTTTTTCTTGAACTGTTTCTGGTGTGATCGCCATTTTGCTGTTTAAAGCCGTTAAAATAGGGTCAATTATTTTTCGAAATCCTGAATCATTCATTAATGAAAAGGGTCTGGCATTTGTTGTGACCATTTCAACACATGCATTCATTAAAATTTTCTCATTCATACGAAGCTGTACTGTGATTGGTTTCACATTACCTCCAAAAAAGTCCGTAATTTTTGTTTTTTTTTTTTGATCAAGATGGACTATTATCATTTGGTGCCTCTAAATTAGACACACTTTCCGGGTGACGGCGCTTAACATGCCGTAGCATGTATCACTTTTTCACATAAATCAATTTGACAAATAAATTCACTTTCCGATTTTCTTTTAAATATTTAACTTGTACACAGGCTTAGACATTGTGGCAAACTAATAAAATTTCTAGTTTCTGTGATCTGCTTGTTAAATAGTATAACGGGAAATTAACGACAAAATGCAGCCAATAATGAGAGTAATTTTATCTATTATAAAGAGAAAAAATGAGAATAACGACAATTTGATGCTTTATGCCTGAGAAAAAAAGGGGTTGAAATTTGAAGCACTAACACTCATTGAGAGTTAAAGCTACTGCGAAGCTACAAACTTTATTTGCTTTGTTTACAAAATGTGAAAGAGATAGTTTCAGATAGATAGTGGTGTGCTTATTTGCAATATCTTGTTGGCGTACTTAAAAATGATTGTAGACGTTGCGCATTTTATTTGTCGGTAGATAGCGCTAGTTAGTTAAATTATTTAAATTTTTGTTTCAATTCGCTAAAATAACAAGTTCATAATACAAAACAATGTTTATGTTTCAGTTTTTTATTTTGTCGGAGCGGAGCGTATTTTGCGATTGGAAACCGCTCCGCTCCGTGTTCTAAAAATGTCGCTCCCGCTCCGGCAAAAATAGGCTTGCTCCGCTCCACGTTCCGCTCCGCTCCGAATCCCTGTTAGAGAGTTAAAGAAGGCGCAGCGGAGAGGGCCCTGTCCAGCTAATTTGATATATTTTCATAACTACAACCTCCCTTTAAACTTTTAATTACATTTTACTCAATCCAAATTTCTAGAACAACTAAAACCAAAATCAGTCTGAGAGCAATCCGGTCTTATATCAATTCATTGCAATCAGCAAAAGGATATTATTAATGATCAACAATTTAAAATTAAACTTAACAAATAACTGAATGTGGTTGCTGCACAATCAGCTACAAGGCATCTCACTCGCTCTCTGTGCTGTAGTTCCCCCAAAAACCCAATATAGCAGCATAAATCACACAAAACCCCAATAAGTCGAGTTGAGCCAACTTAAGGCAGCAGCAGTAGCAAACAACAAAATCGTAAACGAGAAGTGGAGGAAATTCATGGAGAAAAACCAGTCGAAATCCTCGAAAAGCTCTTAACATGAAACGACCCCATGAAGTGCAGATTGGAAATTATGAGCGCATAATTTTAAATTGGCTAAATACTTGATGCCGCAGATTATGTCAATAAAATTTACGCCAGATTTATTTAATCTAATTGCTGCAAATGTAAGAACAACATAGAACTTCACTCCTCCTCCCAATTGCAATCTGAACCAATTGCAGTACTTCCTCTAAGCTAATCTAAGGATGCAGTGCAGCTTCACCACTCTATCTTTGTTGGAAAATAAAGGCCAATTTTGAGATTTCAACTGCTTAACTAAAGAAAATGAAGCTACCACCACAAATGTATCGTTGTTGAAAAAAAAAAAAAAAATAAATCCTCGCCTAATTGACATCTGGACAAGTGTGTGCACATAGACCCGCCAAAAACCGAACGCACATTGCGTGAACAACAAAATCCTTGGCACGCACAGGAGTCCAACAATATATGCGTGCCGGCCAACAGCCTTTGGTGGCGATGGCGAATCCAACATTCAGGGCTGGTTTTTCATAGCCATACGCTCTGCTTGTCTTTTTGATAATCTTCGAAAATCTTTTACAAGCCTTTGAATCTACCCAAGCTTGTTAAGCAAGCAAGCGAGCAGGCAAGCAAGGAAACGACGACACTTTAGGCCAAGGAGACGAGTTATTATTATCGTTAAATCAAACATATTGAGTAATCAAATTGAACACAAACAACCATGCGCATCGACAAATCTAATCTGACAAGGACGTCTTTGAACAGGAATATTTGGACAGCAGCAACAGCAGCAAGCCACACACTTGCCATCCCAACAACAAAGAAGGTTAAGGCGTGTTCTTGTTGTCATGTCACATTGGGGTGGTTTAAGCACCCAGCCAAACACTTGTTTTGGCCTTAACCGCAACATGGTATTGTAACCAACCACCAAGTGGTTAGCACAAAAATTGTAACATAAATTATCCTCCATGTCCTGAAAGGGTCCTTTGTCCTTTGCTGATTACTGTTAAGCAAAAAGGGGGTTGATTTTGAAAACCTTTTCAAATTGTCCATATCATTGGAGTGGTGTTAAGATGCCGAATTGAAATTACAAAACAAATATTTCATAAATGGTATGGTTGTTAATTTTTGTTGAACAGATTTATGAACTTTTTCCATATGGAAGGAAAATAGCCATTAGATTTGAGAGGAGGAAATGAAAATTTTGAATAATCGAATTTACGTTGAAGAAGATTTATGAGTAAAGCAATACAAAATTAATTTTTGCTTCAAAATCCAGGGAAGTCAAAAGTCAGGCGGAGCCGACCATATAATACCCTACACCTACCGTACAGTTACAAATTCGGGCGATATATATATATATATATATATATATATATATATATATATATATATATATATATATATATATATATATATATATATATATATATGTATATGAGAGCTATATCTAAAATTGGTTCAATTTTAAACAGGTCGTTTGAAAATTGTTGTTACAACGACCATATAAGTGCAAATCTGGCGATACATATATATGGGAGCTATATCTAAATCTGAAACGATTTTGACGAAATTTTGCAGATATGTTAAGATTAATAGCAGAACAATCCATGCCAAATTTTGTGCACATCGGTTGAAAATTGTAGCTACTAAGACCATTTTAGTGCAAATCAAGCGATACATATATATGGGAGCTATATCTAAATTTGAACCGATTTGGATGAAATCTAGCACATATGTTGAGATCAGTAGAAAAACTATCCGTGACAAATTTTGTGCAGATCGATTGAAAATTGTAACTACTACGGCCATTTAAGTGCAAAACGGGCGATACATATATATGGAAGCTATATGTAAATCTGAACCGATTTTGATGAAATTTTGCAAATATGTTAAGATTAATAGCAGAACAACCTATGCCAAATTTTTTGCATATCGGTTGAAAATTGTAGCTACTAAGACCATTTTAGTGCAAATCAAGCGATACATATATATGGGAGCTATATCTAAATTTGAACCGATTTGGATGAAATCTAGCACATATGTTAAGATCAGTAGAAAAACTATTCGTGCCAAATTTTGTGCAGATCGGTTGAAAATTGTAACTACAACGGCCATTTAAGTGCAAATCGGGCGATATATATATATGGAAGCTATATTTAAATCTGAACCGATTTTGTTGAAATTTTGCAAATATGTTAAGATCAGTAGCAAAACAATCCGTGACAAATTTTGTGCAGATCGGTTGAAAATTGTAGCTACTAAGGCCATTTTAGTCCAAATCAAGCGATACATATATCTGGGAGCTATATCTAAATCAGAACCGATTTGGATGGCATCTGGCACATATGTTGAGATCAGTAGAAAAACAATCCATGTCAAATTTTGTGCAGATCGGTTGTAAATTGTAACTACTACGGTCATTTAAGTGCAAATCGGGCGATACATATATATGGGAGCTATATCTAAATCTGAACCGATTTTGATGAAATTTTGCAAATATGTTAAAATCAGTATCAGAACAATTCATGCCTAAGTTTATGAAGATCGATTGAAAATTGTAGCTACTACGGCCATTTAAGTGCAAATCGGGCGATACATATATATGAGAGCTATATCTAAATCTGAACCGATTTTGATGAAATTTTGCACATATGTTAAGATCAGTAGAAAAACAATCCGTGACAAATTTTGTGCAGATCGGTTGAAAATTGTCCTTACTACGGCAATTTAAGTACAAATCGGGCGATTCATATATAAGGGAGCTATATTTAAATCTGAACCGATTTTGATGAAATTTTGCAGATATGTTAAGATTAATAGCAGAACAATCTGTGCGAAATTTTGTGCAGATCAGTTCAAAATTATAGCTTCTACCACTATTTAAGAGCAAATCGGGCGATACATATATATGGGAGCTATATCTAAATCTGAACCGATTTTGATGAAATTTTATAAATATGTTAAGATCAGTAGCAAAATACTCCGTGCCAAATTTTGTGCAGATCGGTTGAAAATTGTAGCTACTATGGCTATTTAAGTGCAAATTCAGCGATACATATATATGAGAGCTATATCTAAATCTGAACCGATTTTGATGAAATTTTACAAATATGTTTAGATCAGTAGCAAAATACTCCGTGCCAAATTTTGTGCAGATCGGTTGAAAATTTTTGCTACTACGACCATTTAAGTGCAGATCAGGCGATACATATATATGGGAGCTATATCTAAATCTGAACCGATTTTGATGAAATTTTACAAATATATTAAGATCAGTAGCAAAATACTCCGTGCCAAATTTTGTGCAGATCGGTTGAAAATTGTTCTTACTACGGCACTTTAAGTGCAAATCGGGCGATACATATATATGGGAGCTATATCTAAATCTGAACCGATTTGGATGGAAATTTGCAAATATATTTAAATCGGTAGAAAAACACTTCGTGACAAATTTTGTGCAAATCGGTTGAAAATGTTAGCTACTACGGCAATTTAAGTGCAAATCGGGCGATAAATATATATGGGAGCTATAATTAAATCTGAACCGATTTTGATAAAAATTTGCATATATGTTAAAATCAGTAACAGAACAATCCGTGCCAAATTTTGTGCAGATCGGTTGAAAATTGTCCTTACTACGCCAATTTAAATGAAAATCGGGCTATACATATATATATGGGAGCTATATCTTAATCTGAACCGATTTTCATCAAAATCAATAGCGTTTGTCCTAGGGCCAAAGAAGTGATATGTGCAAAATTTCGTGATGATTGGACAACAAATACCACCTGCACTTTAATTAGAAGAATACATGGACTCACAGACGTACAGACGGACATGGCTAAATCGAATCAGAAAGTGATTCTGAGTCGATCGGTATATATATCAAAGGGTCTAGCTCTTCTCCTTCTTAGCGTTGCAATCAAATGCACAAATCTATAATACCCTGTACCACAGTGGTGGTGTAGGGTATAAGAAAGGTATATCCAATGTTGATCTATTGGGTTGCCCAAAAAGTAATTGCGGATTTTTCATGTAGTCGGCGTTGACAAATTTTTTCAACGGCTTGTGACTCTGTAATTGCATTCTTTCTTCTGTCAGTTATCAGCTGTTCTGTCAGTTATGTAAAAAAGTTTAAAAAAGTGTAAAAAAGTATATTTGATTAAAGTTCATTGTAAGTTTTATTAAAAATGCATTTACTTTCTTTTAAAATATCCGCAATTACTTTTTGGGCAACCAATATTTGGACCATACTTGATTATGCAATGTTTATGAGCTGTGTACGAGGGCTGCTACATAAGTTTCAGGCCTAGGCAATACCAAGTGTTGCTAGGTGCAACTTGACTTTTTCCTTGGAAAGTTTGACATTTTCTAGAATAATCGTACTCAGAACATTTTCACGTACGATAATCATTTTTGTTGCTTACAGTGACTTGAAAGAATTAATTTCGACGACAAATTGGAATTAACTCGAGAAAAATTCGTGCGACTATTTTTCACAACTTTCAGCGTGGATAGTCACGACAGTGCTGAACTAAAATCTTCGTATGGCGATGAAGCACCGTCCAATTCAGTTAAAAGACAACTGAATGGGTCGTTGCAAAGTTCGGCCGTGCCGAATCTTATATATAAAAATCAATTTGTGTTTGTTTGTTTGTTTGTTTGTTTGTGTGTTCCTTATAGACTCGGAAATTTTCACAGATGGTGCATAATGATCCCGTGGTCAAAATAGGGTACTAAATTTGTATACCCACCACCGAAGGATGGGGGTATATTCATTTTGGTATTGTTCGGCCCGCCCGAACTTAACGCCTTTTTACTTGTTTAATTTGGCCGATATCTATCCACATTTTTATAGTGCTGCCATATACACCGATATCATGATTTAAGTTCTTGGCGCCATAAAAAGTACATTTGTTATCGATGTCGCTGAAACTTGACACAGAGACTTATGTTAGACTTGTCGACATCCTTGTCCTATATTTTTCAGATCGGTCGTTATTTGGATAAAACCGCCACAAAAGCTTGTATTTATTAGTTGATCTAGCCATGTCCGTCCGTCTGTCGAAATCACGGTGGTGGTCGAACGCGTATAGCGTGCATCTTTTTTTGCACAGGTACATAATATTGATGTTGGTCGTTGGAGATTGCAAATGGGCCACATCGGTTCAGATTTACATATAGCTCCTATATAAACCAATCTTTTGATTTTACTTCTTAAGCCCCTGGAAGCCGTATTTGTGTCTGATTTTTCAGGAATTTTGCACACAATGTTCCGTTCTGACTTTCAACAACTACGCCAAGTACAGTCCAAATCGGTCTCTAACTTGATATAGGCTCCCATATAAACCGATCTCAACGATCTCGGTTTATATGGGAGCTATATCAGGTTATAGACCGATTTTGACCTCACTTGACGCAGTTTTTAGAAGTCATAAAAGAACATTATGTGCCAAATTTCTGCCAAATTGGATGAAAATTGTGACTTCCAGGGGCTCAACAAGTCAAATCAAGAGATCGGTTTATATGGGAGCTATATCAGGTTATAGACTGATTTGAACCTTATTTGGCACAGTTGTTGAATGTTAAAACAGAACACTGCATGCAAAATTTCAGCTAAATTACACTATGTGCAAAACTTTAGCCAAATCGGATGAAAGTTGTGGCTTCCAAGATCGGTTTATGTGGGAGCTATATCAAGTTATAGACCGATTTGGACCGTATTTAGCACAGTTATTGGAGGTCATAACAGAGCCCCATGTGCAAAATTTTAGCCAAATCGGATGGAAATTGTGGCTTCCAGTGGCTCAAGAAGTCAGATCGGGAGATCGGTTTATATGGAAGCTATACCAGGTTATAGACTGATTTGGGCCGTACTTAACTCAGATATTGGAGGTCATAGCAGAATACTATGTGCAAAATTTCAGCCAAATCGGATGAAAATTGCGGCTTCCAGGTGCTCAAGAAGTCAAATCGGGAGATTGGATTATATAGGAGCTATATCCAAATCTTAACCCATATCGCCCATTTGCAATCCCCAAAAACCTACATCAATATTAAGTATCTGTGCAAAATTTCTAGCGGGAAGCTTGAGGTGTTCGACCGATATCGTGATTTCAACAGACGGACGGACGAACTAGATTGAATCAGAATATCCGAAGGATTCAGAATATATATTGGGTTGCCCAAAAAGTAATTGCGGATTTTTTAAAAGAAAGTAAATGCATTTTTAATAAAACTTAGAATGAACTTTAGACAAATATACTTTTTTTGCACTTTTTTTCCAAAGCAAGCTAAAAGTAACAGCTGATAACTGACAGAAGAAAGAATGCAATTACAGAGTCACAAGCTGTGAAAAAATTTGTCAACGCCGACTATATGAAAAATCCGCAATTACTTTTTGGGCAACCCAATAGTATAGTGGGGTCGGAGATCAGTATTTCGAGGTGTTACAAACGGAAGGACTAGATTAGTATACCCCCATCCTATGGTGGTGGGTATAAAAATTATGGACCACTGTGATAATCGTACCAAGTATGGTCCAAAGGATGGAGGCCACTGTAGCGCAGAGCATAAATCCAGGATTCGAATCCTGGCAGGAACATCAGAAAAATTTTTCAGCGGTGGTTATCCGCTCCTTATGTTGGCGATATTTTTGAGGTACTTTTCCATGTAAAAACTTCTTCCCAAAGAGGTGTCGCTCAGCGGCACGCCGTTCGGACTTGGCTATTAAAGGGAGCTCCTTTATTATAGAGCTTCAAATTGAATCGGACAGCACTCATTGATTTGTGAGAAGTTTGCTTCAGTTCCTTAATGGTATTTTCATGGGCAAATTTGCGTTTGCATGGTCCAAATTGGACTTAGGTTAGGTTAGGTTGAAGGGAGGCTGCAGATATTAATACGCCCCATGCCACTATGGACATAAACCTTAGCCAGTAATTGGCTAGTTGTGCGCTCTTAAAACTATAAAGTAACCTCTAAAGAGAAAATTTTAAGTTAGGAATTCCGTGCTACCTAAAAAATCCTTAAATGTTTTCAACACCACTCCCCTAAGTTGGTTCAGGTCTGATATTGAGTCCCCACCTAAGTGTCGCTATCTGTTAGACTCGAAAGCCGGGCAATGACAAAGGAAATGCTCCAACGTCTCATCATCTTTTCCGCATGCCCTACAGTATTGAGCTCGTATTACTGTGTGCCCCGTTATGATACCAATAGCTGTACTGACATCCTTCTTACTTTCTTTCAGTTATAGCCTCGTCTTCTCACGATCTGGATCCCCCCAATAGGATTTTCGCCGTCCTACCGTGTGTTTCACTGTTCCACAATGTTGCATGCGCATTCGTCGCCCACTTCCTTAATTCGGACTGCATCGACCCGTAAGGCTTCGCATTAACCAAGTTTATTGACGGCAGTCCTCTGGCCTTCACCGCCAAATCGTCTGCCTGTTTATTTCCCCTTACTCAGTTATGGCCCGGCATCCAAACGAAGCGGATTTTGCCATCCTCAGAGAAGGCGTTAATGTCCTTTTTACACTGTTAAACTTCGTTAATCTCCTTCTAAGACTGTTCGTGACCTTAACGTCCTGGATGTTACTGCCCTTATGGCAATTTTACTGTCCGTAAAGAGGTTCACACTCAACGTCCTTGCTTTAGTACCAAACAACTTCAGGCATTCCGTAATCGACGGATCTCCGCCTGCAGACCTGTATTATGGTCAGGCAGTCTAAAACTGATCTTAGTCCCTGGGTTCTCAATGTAAACCGCCAGGCCCACTCTGTCCTCTAGCTTTGATCCATCCGTGTAACATAATCTTCCAGATGGCAATACTAGGGTTCCGTTAATCAAATTGGACTTAATTGTACCCACCACCGAAGGATGGGGATATATTAATTTTGTCATTCTGTTTGCAACACATCCAAATATCCATTACCGATCCTATAAGGTATACATATTCTTGATCAGCATAAAAATCTAAGAAGATCTAGACATGTCCGTCTGTCCGTCCATCTGTCTGTAAAAATCACGCTACAGTCTTCAAAAATAGAGATATTGAGCTGAAACTTTGCATAGATTATCTATTTGTCCATAATCAGGTTAAATTTGAAGATGGACTATATCGGACTATATCTTGATATAGACCCCATATAGACCGATCTTCTGATTTTAGGGCCATAAAAGCCACATTTATTATCCGACGATGCTGAAATTTGGGATAGTGAGTTGCCTTAGGCCCTCCGACATCTTTCTTCAAATTGGCCCTGATCGGTCGATCTCTCGATTTACGGTTTTGGGCCCATAAAATGCGCATTTATTGTCCGATGTCGTCGAAATTTGGGACAGAGAGTTAAGTTAAGTGCCTTGACATACCTTTGCAATATCGCACAGATCGGCAAAGATTTGGTTATAGCTGCCATATAGACTGATATCTCGGATTTAGGTTTTGGGGCCATAAAAGGCGCATTTATTGTCCGATGTCGCCGAAATTTGGGTCAGTGAGTTGTGTTACGCCTATTGACACACTTCTTCAATTTGGCCCAGATTGGTTCAGATTTAGATATAGCTGCCATATTGACTGATCTCTCGATTTAAGATTTTGGGCCTTTAAAAGGCGTATTTATTGTCCGATGTCGCCGAAATTTGGGACAGTGAGTTGTGTTAAGCCCATTGACACACTTCTTCAATTTGGCCCTGATCGGTCCAGATTTGGATATAGCTGCCATATAAACCGATCTCTCGATTTATGGTTTTGGGCCCATAAAAGGTGCATTTATTGTCCGATGTCGCCGAAATTTGGGAAATTTCGTCGTCCATCTTAAATTTTGCCCAGATCGGTCCAGATTTGAATATAGCTGCCATATAGTCCGATCTCTCTATTTAAGGTTTTGGGCCCATAAAAGGCGCATTTATTGTCCGATTTCGCCGAAATTGGGGACAGTAAGTTGTGTTAAGCCCATTGACACACTTCTTCAATTTGGCCCAGACAGTGAGGGGACAGTGAGTTGTGTTAAGCTCCTCGACATATTTCTGTAATTTGGCCAAATCGATCAAGATTTGAATATAGCTGTCATATTGACTGATCTCTCGATTTAAGGTTTTGGGACTTTAAAAGGCGCATTTATTGTCCGATGTCGCCGAAATTTGGGACAGTGAGTTTTATTAGGCTCTTCGACATTTTTCTGCAACTTATCCCAAATCGGTCCAGATTTGGTTATAACTGTCATATAGACTGATATCTCGGTTTTAGGTTTTGGGCCCACAAATGGCGCATTCATTGTCTGATGTCGCTGAAATTTGAGACAGTGAGTTTAGTTAGACTTTTCGACGTCCATCTTAAATTTGGCCCAGATCGGTCCAGATTTGAATATAGCTGCCATATATACCGATCTCTCTATTTAAGGTTTTGGGCCCATAAAAGGCGTATTTATTGACCGATGTTGCCGAATTTTGGGGCAGTGAGTTGTGTTAAGCCCTTCGACATTCATCTTTAATTTGGTCCAGATTAGTTCAGATTTAAATATAGCTGTCATATAGACCGATCTCTCGATTTAAGGTTTTGGGGCCATAAAAGGCTCATTTATTGTCCGATGTCGCTGAAATTTGGGACAGTGAGTTTTATTAGGCTCTTCGACATTTTTCTCCAACTTATCCCAAATCGCTCCAGATTTGGTTATAACTGTCATATAGATATCTCGGTATATCTCGGTTTTAGGTTTTGGGGCCATAAAAGGCGCATTTATGGTCTGATGTCGCCGAAATTTGGGACAGTGAGTTTAGTGAGACTCTTCGACTTCCATCTTCAATTTGGCCCAGATCGGTCCACATTTGAATATAGCTGCCATATAGACCGATCTCTCGATTTGAGGTTTTGGGCCCATAAAAGGCACATTTATTGTCCGATTACGCCGAAATTGGGGACAGTACGTTGTGTTAAGCCAATTGACACACTTTTTCAATTTGGCCCAGATTGGTGCAGATTTAAATATAGCTGCCATATTGACCGATTTCTCGATTTAAGGTTTTGGGCCCATAAAAGCCACATTTATTGTCCGATTTCGCCGAAATTGGGGACAGTGTGTTGTGTTAGACCCTTAAACATTTTTCTTCAATTTGGCCCAGATCGGTTCAGATTTGAATATGGCTGCCATATAGACAGATCTCTCTATTTAAGGTTTTGGGCCCTTAAAATGCGCATTTATTGTCCGATGTCGCCGAAATTTCGGCCCGGCCAAACTTAACGTCTTTTTACTTGTTTGGATATAGTTTTCGTATACATCGATCTGCAAATTTGAGCTCTTCACCCCATAAAATGCGAATTTTTTACCCCATTTGGC
This sequence comes from Stomoxys calcitrans, assembly GCF_963082655.1. NCBI lineage: Eukaryota > Metazoa > Arthropoda > Insecta > Diptera > Muscidae > Stomoxys > Stomoxys calcitrans. Next base: position 33,613,076 of record NC_081553.1, on the reverse strand, counting down.
TTACATTTGGCCCATTAAGTTGTGTTAAGCGCCTGGACATCTGTATTGAATATAGTCAAGATCGAAATATAGTTGGATATTGCCTGGGCCCATAAAAATCACATTTATTGCCCGATTTTGATTTTTACTTGTTTTAATGAAACCTCATTTTAAAGTGGATTTCCTTGGTGTACCTTGATCTCAAAGTACATCTTCTGTCTTTTAGATTTACACCCAATACACCGTATAAGGGAAAACTTTCATAAAGACATTTGAAGGCAAAACCTTTAACTATAAGGAGTGACTCTCTGTGCATTGTGATTAACCCACCCTTTATATCCATTTCGAATATATCATCCATGTGAACCTCTCTCATGATTTCATATTGCTTATATATCTTTTCTTATTTGAATTCATCTCCCTAAGTCCCAGATGTCCATGAATCATTTTAAATCAATTTCTAGATCTTCTCTTTTTCACCTGCAATCTGTGGACAAATATGATGTCAGCAAAAGTGTTCACCACCATGGTCGATGTTTCTTTCATTTCGGTTCATTCAATTCACACAAAATTGATGACTGTTTTGGGGTTTTCTTTCATCGAACATCTCGTCGTTGCAGTTGCGTTGTTTTGAGCTGTGTGGAAGATTTTACAAAAGATTCGTGTTGACAGTTTTGAAAGATGATTGTTTGGGGCGCAACCGTCGTCTGTTGATGGATAGCCTATTTGGGGGGGGGGGGGGGGGGGATTTGCATAATTGTGTTTTTACAACTTGTCAATTTGTTATTAATAGAGTTCGGCATTATCATGGTGATACCCCACACTTCCTGCTTAAATGCATGATGGATGCATTGGCATGAAATGAAAATTGAAATGCCACGTACGTTTCTTAAGTCTTTTGTTGTGCAGGGAAGGGCTTGCAATGGCCAGGCATTCGACAATTTGTCAATGTCTGCAATATAGAGTTACTGATTTATCTTCTCATATGAGTCCCTTTAACAGATTTCTAGCTACAAGCCATAGACCATTGCCTTCCCCTATCCCGAGAGATGGGCCATTAAAATCGCTAAGAAATTTATGGTAAATCTAAAATAAAGTAATTAACGATTTGCAACAAAATTGCTTAGCTTAACACCACACCACGCCGTGCAAGTGGTATTGAATTACGGCAACTTCTGGCTAGCGGCTACTTGAAACAAAAGAAAAAACAGACGACACGCTCTCTCATCGAGGGAACGTGAACAGGCATCTGAGGCAGCCTAAAAATGGTAAAATCTAATTTAATTATAATTGCTGTTACCAAATGCCAGTGTGGAAATATTTTCACACCTAAGCTACAGTTGCAGCAGGGAGGCCATTTCTGGTTGTATTGTCGGCCAGCAGCTGCTTCAGCTGTGCCTTCCATACAGCTTTAGCACCTTGCCAAAGGTGGCTAATTAAATTGGTAAATGTTGCAGTCGTGAATTTAGATTGACTGCAGACTATGCCTCACATACGTGTTGCCTGCCCCCACTAACATGAAAGCTCTCATGAACATGAACGTTGATCGTCGGTTGCATCTTGCCTCATAAGCCTTGATAGCGGTGATCCATGCCAAAAATGGGCTACGTTAGCAAAGGTGTAGACGTGACCGTTAATGTTGAGGATTTTTCATAAACGCCATTAGATGGCCTTATTAAGGAGGCCACAAGCACCTCATTTAGGCAATAATATCAGCCTAACACACAAAAAAAAGAAAAAAAAAAACAAGTTTCACAATATTTCAACAGCCCAATGGTGGTGGACTTCATGTCATACCGCATACAAGAATTCCCAAGACAATCGGAAACAGATGTAGAGCAACACTAACACTCTATGACCAATTTATGGATGAGGATTTACTCATTTTTTTTTTTTTTTTTTTTTGTTCAAGAGACATGCTTTGACACATGGTGATGGGCTTGGTTTGGAGCAAAAGTGTTTGGTTGTTAGTCTTTTTTTCGTTTATTTTTTGCTGCCTTCAATTCATCCGTGTTTGTATTTGGCATTTCTTTTTCATGTCTGCAACACTTTAATGGGATAAGAAAAGAAAGGCTTAAACAAGCAGATGTCTAAAGACATATTTGGCATGAAAAGACCATAGAGAAACGTAAAACGGTTTGCAAGGATGAAATCGAAAATGCTATACTTCCCAAAAAAAAAAAAAAAATAAATAAAATCAATATCATCCTACTGGCAACGCTGGACGTCAAGAACGCATTTAACAGCTTCTGATGAGGATCATAAGAACCTATCTGAGAGACCGGGTGCACACCCAACCAGGCTTTGAGTGGTGTGAAGTTACTTTGGGCACTGCACAAGGTTTCATACTTGGGCCCGACCTCTACAACGTCAGCTACGACGGAATACTGAGGATGAAGAGGCCAGTAAACACATTTCAGATGGGATACGCAGACGACATTGCCACAGTCATCACAGCAAGAAATACGGGTGAGATGCAGCTGGTCATGATCAAAACGGGATATTGGTTGGAATTCCAAATGCTACAGCTGACAATGCGAAAGACAGCGGTATGAGAAAATACACAATCCCATGGCAGCCGGATGTACGTACCGGATTGGACTGCCCCCTCACTGTACCACACACTGCTACAAAAACAAAGAGAAAATATTGGGTTGCCCAAAAAGTAATTGCGGATTTTTCATATAGTCGGTGTTGACTAATTTTTTCAAAGCGTGTGACTCTGTAATTGCATTCTTTCTTCTGTCAGTTATCAGCTGTTACTTTTAGCTTGATTTAGAAAAAAAGTGTAAAAAAAGTATATTTGATTAAAGTTCATTCTAAGTTTTATTAAAAATGCATTTACTTTCTTTTAAAAATTCCGCAATTACTTTTTGGGCAACCCAATACATACCCACAAAATAGACATACGGGTCGAGGACTTCGTTTTACCTTTAGAATGTTCCACTAAGGAATCGGGGCAAACTTCTCACATATCAATGCAAATGCAGTCCGATTCAAGTTTAAGCTCAATGATGAGGGACCTCCTTTTCCTAGACGAGTCCGAACGGCGAGCCTCAGTGCGACACCTCTTTGGAGAGAAGTTTTACATGGCATAGTAACTCACAAATGTTGTCAGCATTAGGAGGGGAAAACCACCGCTGAAAATTTGTTCTGATGGTCTCGCCAGGATTCGAACCCAGGCGTTCAGCATCATGCTAATCTCTGCTCTACAGTGGCCTCCATTTTAGAAGTCACGTAAAATATCTAGGGGTACGACTCCATACCAAATTGAAGTTTACAGCCTAGATGCAGTACTCTGCAACAGAAGCGGTGAAGATAACGGGCCAATTAGGGCTATTAATGGCGAACACCGGAGGACCTCTACCAAGTAGGAGTGACCTTATCATGGAGGCCTAAAATATTTTTTTTAAAGGGAAGCGAGATATGAGGTAAATCCTTACAGCCGAAAATCCTTTCGGCGATAAAAAGTTTCTTCTCCTTTAAGTCGCCAGGCGCTGATGATGCAACACCGGTTGAATTAAAAGCTGTGACTGATAGACTGGCTTCCCTGGCTTAGGGAGATATACTCTGCTTTTATCAGAATGTCATATATACCTGTGGGATGAAGGGACACGAAGGTCATTTTCATTTCGAAAGCAGGAAAACCCTACAACACGAAGGCCAAAGATTTTCGTCCCATTAGTCTGTCATCCTTTTGGCTGAAGACTCTTAAGCGGTTGCTAGAAACATATCTTAGGGCAAAGATCCCTGGAGATTGCCTGTCGCGGCAGCAGCATGCATATAGTAAAGGCAAATCCACTGAAACAGCCCTTCACGACCTAGTCGGCGGCATAGAGGGTTGTCTCGCTGCCAAGGAATATACAATGGTAGCATTTCTTGACATTGAAGGTGTTTTCAATAGTGTGAAACCAATGTCAATCATGAAGGAATTTGAGTTTCTAGGCACAAGAAGGTGTACTGTATTATTGTCTCTGGAAGAAAAAGGTGTAAAAATGGTCGCGTATACTGATGACGTGGCAATTGCGGTTAGGGGAAGTTTTCCAGTACTCTAAGAGATATACTTCAGGATGCTCTACGTACAACAGCAAAGTGGGCTACCGAAAGTGGTCTAGGTGTAAATCATTGAAACACAGAAGTAGTTCTTTTCAGCAGGGGATACAAGTTGCCCTCAGTGGAACCTGTCTCCTTGGGTGGAGAGAATGTTCTATGGGTTGCCCAAAAAGTAATTGCGGATTTTTCATATAGTCAGCATTGACAAATTTTTTCACAGCTTGTGACTCTGTAATTGCATTCTTTCTTCTGTCAGTTATCAGCTGTTACTTTTAGCTTGCTTTAGAAAAAAAGTGTAAAAAAAGTATATTTGAATAAAGTTCATTCTAAGTTTTATTAAAAATGCATTTACTTTCTTTTAAAAAATACGCAATTACTTTTTGGGCAACCCAATATTTACAGAAAGTGCAAAATACCAGGGTGTTTTGCTGGACAGGAAATTGAACTTCAAATCTTACATTTTGGAAAGGGCAAGAAGGGCAACTCTTGCCCTACATATACCTGCAAGAGAGCCATTGGCAAAAGTTGGAAAGGGCAAGGAGGGCAACTCTTGCCCTATATACCTGCAAGAGAGCCATTGGCAAAAGTTGGAGGTTTAGACCGTGTCTCAAGCATTGGGTATATACTGCAGTTGTCATACCTATAATGCTATATGGTGTTGTGGTCTGGTGGACTGCGCTTCAAAAGTCCACCTACTGCTCAATACTTAACCGGATCCAAAGGTGTCGGCGGCTGTCCGCTCTGAGGACGACACCATCTGATGCACTGAATTTAATGCTACATCTTATGCCTCTGGACTTTGTGGCTACCCAAATTGCAGTGACCACTGCCGTGAGGATAAGAAAGCTTTCTCATTGGTCATGTGGCGGCTACGGACACTGTGTTATCCTTGATACAATATCCCACGTTCAAGGCAGTGTGGATTACACCCCACCTGAGCCGCTTTTCGATAAAAAATTACTGTAACACTATTCCAGATATCCGATACGATATTCCTGGTAACAGAAGGATGGTTCCAAACTAAATGACCAGATGGGTTTTGGGGTGTACTCTAAAGATTTAGAACTGGTCGTATCGAAAAGGTTACCCGTCCACTGCAGTCTGCATCAAGCGAAGATCCTTGCAATTAAGGAAGTGGTAGAATGGCCAAGATATAATGTCATTAAGACATTTGGCATTAATATCTTCTCAGACAGCCGGGCAGCAATTAAATCCCTGGGGAACGTATTTCTGAACACAAAAACCGCCCTCGACTGTCGCAGATCTCTCAACGAGATGTCTGAATAGTTCAAAATTTATCTGTTCTGGCTACCGGGCCACAGAGATATCCCAGGGAATTGTAAGGCGGACGAGCTTGAGAGACAACGCTACACATTCCAGGGATACTGGAATCTGTGAGTGTGCCTCTAGCGACATGTAAGCTAAGTTTTCAGGACCAGGCCCCAAGGACAACGAATGATGGATGGTCACAAAGAGGGGGCTGTTAGCATTCCAAAACTATGTGGCCTAATCTAGACTTGAAGAGGTCTATCGCTTTGCTGTCATTGGCAAGAACAGACATCTCAGTCATTGTGTCGTCATGACAGGTCACTGTCTAATCGAAACTGAAGGTTGCCAATAACGACCTTTGCAAAAGCTGTGAGGACATCGAAAAAGAAGAGACTATAGAACACCTTCCGCACTTTTGAAGTTCTCATTTCTTTGAGAACCTGTCTGATTTAGCGGATGTGAACATTCGCAAGTTATAGGGCTTTTTAAAGCGATCTGAATGGTTAACGGTAGGAACTAGAAGGCATTTGCCTTCTTCTGTTCCTGTGGTATCACATGGACCAAAACGTCTAAGTGAGTCTAAAGGCAGACTGCCACTTAAACCTAACCTGACCTAACCTACAGACCAGGAGGTCGTCCTCTATACCGAGAGCAGAGGACGAGTGCAGTTCGATTCAAATATAGGCTCAACGATAAGGGGCCTCCTTTGTATAGCCGATTCCGAACGACGTGCCGCAGTGCGACACCTCTTTGGAGGGAAGTTTTTAAATGACAAAGCACCTCACAAATGTCGCCAGCATTATGAGGGGAAAACCACCGCTGCACATTTTTATACCCACCACCGATGGATGGGGGTATATTCATTTTGTCATTCCGTTTGCAACACATCGAAATATCCATTTCCGACCCTATAAAGTAAAGTATTCTTGATCAGCGTAAAAATCTAAGACGATCTAGACATGCCCGTCCGTCTGTCTGTTGAAATCACGCTACAGTCTTCAAAAATTGAGATATTGAGCTGAAACTTTGCACAGATTCTTTTTTTGTCCATAAGCAGGATAAGTTCGAAGATGGGCCAAATCGGACTATATCTAGATATAGCCCCCATATAGACCGATCCGCCGATTTAGGGTCTTAGGCCCATCAAAGCCACATTTATTATCCGATTTTGCTGAAATTTGGGACAGTGAGTTGTGTTAGGCCCTTCGACATCCTTTGTCAATTTGGCCCAGATGGGTCCAGTTTTGGATATTGCTGCCATATAGACCGATCCTCCGATTTAGGGTCTTCCGGCCATAAAAGCCACATTTATTATCCGATTTTGCTGAAATTTGGGACAGTGAGTTGTCTTAGGTCCTTCGACATCCTTCGTCAATTTGGCTCAGATCGGTCCAGTTTTGGATATAGCTGCCATATAGACCGATCCTCCGATTTAGGGTCTTAGACCCATAAAAGCCACATTTATTATCCGATTTTGCTGAAATTTGGGACAGTGAGTTTTCTTAGGCCCTTCGACATCCTTTGTCAATTTGGTTCAGATCAGTTCATATTTGGATATAGCTGCCATATAGACCGATCTTTTGATTTTAACAGCCGCAGTGGGACACCTCTTTGGAGAGAAATTTTTACGTGACATAGTACCTCACAAATTTCTCCAGCATTAGGAGGGGACTTGGAAGCCAGACGTTCAACGTCAAAGGTGGACATACTAACCTCTGCTCAACGGTGTTCCCCTATAGCACGCAGGCAATACTTCTACCATGGATCGCATTTGTGGAGTTCTTTGCGCGGTATCTCCTTTAAGGTATTGCATTGCTATAGGCAAAGAATTTAATGCTGAACAATAAGTCATTGTGTTATATTTCAGCCCATTCGGTTAGGAATTGTGCCTTGTAGGGGCTCAAGAGGCAAAATCGGGAGATCGGTTTATATGGGAGCTGAATCAAGCTATAGATCGATTCAAACAATGTTGGACACGTATATTGAAGGTCATGGAAGAAGATTTTCAGCCAAATCGGATGAGAATTGCGCCCTCTAGAGGCTCAAGAAGTCAAGATCCCAGATCCGTTTATATGGCAGCTATATCAGGTTATGCACCGATTTACACCATAACTAACACAGTTGTTGGAAGTCATAACAGAACACCTCATGCAGAATTTCAGTCAAATCTGATAAGAATTGCGCCCTCTAGCGGCTCAATAAGTTTAGATCCCAGATCCGTTTATATGGCAGCTATATCTGGTTATGCACCGATTTGGACCATACTTCGTACAAATGTTGGAAGTGATACCAAAACACCATGTGCAAAATTAAAGCCAAATCGGATAAGAATTGCGCCCTCTAATAGCTCAAGAAGTCAAGACCCAAGATTGGATTATATGGCAGCTATATCAGGTAAGGATCCGATTTAAACCATGCTTGGCACAGTTGTTGTAAGTGATACCAAAACACGACTTGAAAAATTTCAGTCAAATCGGTCGAGAATTGCGCCCTCTATGGGCTCAAGAAGTCAAGATCCAAGTTCGGTTTATATGGCAGCTAAATCCAGCAATAGACCGGTCTGAACCATATGGGGAACAGATGTCAGTAAGTCAAATGCAGGTCCTTGCATTAAATTTCAGCAAAATTGGAGTATAAATGCACCTTTTATAGGCCAAATCTATTAAGAATTGAGCCCTCTAGTGGCTCAAGAAGTCAAGATTCAAGATCGGTTTATATGGCAGCTATCTCAGGTTATTGACCAATTTGAACCTAATTTAGCGCAGTTGTTGGAAGTCAAAGCAAAACACGTTGTGCAAAATTTCGGATAAGAATTGCGCCCTAGAGGCTCAAGAAGTCAAGACCCTAGATTGGTTTATATGGCAGCTATATCAAAACATGGACCGATATGGCCCATTTACAATCCCAATCGATCTACACTAATAAGAAGTATTTGTGCAAAATTTCAAGCGGCTAGCTGTACTCCTTCGGAAGTTAGCGTGCTTTGGACAGACAGACGGACGGACAGATGGACGGGCATGGCTAGATCGACATAAAATGTCACGGCGATCAAGAATATATATACTTTTTGGGGCCTCAGATGAATATCTCGAGTAGTTACAAATAGAATGACGAAATTAGTATACCCCCATGCTGTGATGGAGGGTATAAAAACTGAATATTAATAAAATTTCAATAAAAACTTTGAAAAAAATATATATTCAAATATTATTGCTGATTAAAATGAAAAATTCCCATACACAGTGTTATCCATATTTTCATATCTACTACATTGTAAAATCGGAATTTCCTTCCCCCACCTCCCATTTAATTGATGCTTAAATACCACATAGCCTCAAGGGTTGTGCTACTGTGCTATTTACCTGGTCGACCAACCCTACCCTACGTTAGCATGTATTCTCATTGTTTTGATGTTAATACACACAGGGACTTTAGGTCTTCCTCCCCTCTTGGTTCCCATGTTTATTGTGTTTGGTGTTTATGGCATCAGTTCTGTATCATTCTTTATGGTGGCTATGACTTTTCCGTTGTTGTTTTGAGGCGTGAGGTCTTTTGTGAAAATATGCCTGAAGACCTGTAATTAAAATTAACCATTTTATTAAGAATGCCTAAATAAGGTGTAAAGAGTATTTTTTAATAACATTTATTATTGTCTTAATGGGTTTGCTATGGTATTGTGTGATGTTGGATGGGTTCTCTATGTCAAAAGTTATAGAGAACCCAGTTTGTTGTTATTTCTGAAATTTTGCTTTGGGAAGTGGGGCATTTTTTTTTTTTTGCTTTGGGAAAAGGTAGGTAATGCATCGGCATGAAAGAGTTATAAACCCCAATTATGTTGGGAATGTCCAGTAGCATTTCGAATATGAAAATACGAAATTTCATCACAAATTGGATGATTTAGTAAATCGAATTTGATATGTAGTAGGTAAGGTTCAGTCACAGAGCAGAAAATGAAAGAGGAGAAAAGTAACGAAGATTGAAAATGAAAGACGTGTAAACCGAGTCCTGTCAGGACGTAGAACTTGGTTTGGATCAAAAACACGATCGGATAAGAATTTGAATTAGAACCAGAAGCAACTGTTGTTGCCAACAGTTCAACCACCCAAAAATCATAGAAAAATTGACAATCTACACAATTATGCAGCAGATACTGACGTGGCATTTAGAATTCAGAAAGAAACCAAAATGGTGCGGTATTGAATATAATTCAGCTGGACATGGTCGGTCACTTTATTCCAGTTTTACTTCATTTCAGGTTTTCATAAAAAAGATACCGATTCAGTCGATCCGTCTTATTCTATTGGGTTGCCCAAAAAGTAATTGGCGATTTTTCATATAGTCGGCGTTGACAAATTTTTTCGCAGCTTGTGACTCTGTAATTGCATTCTTTCTTCTGTCAGTTATCAGCTTGCTTTAGAAAAAAAGTGTAAAAAAAAGTATATTTGATTAAAGTTCATTCTAAGTTTTATTAAAAATGCATTTACTTTCTTTTAAAAAATCCGCAATTACTTTTTGGGCAACCCAATACGATCCGTCTAAACAGCTAAACATTTCATTAAGGAACATGGGATACTTCTCTTATATCAATGAGTGCAGTCTGATTAATTTTTAAGTTCAGCGATAAAGGGCCTCCCTTTTTATGCCGGCATACAGCATAGAGAAGCTCTAACATGGCACGATACCTCAGAAATGTAGGCAGTTTTTGTAAGAGGATAACCACCGCAGAAAATTTTTCTGATGTTCGCGCCGGGATTTGAACCCAGACGCTAGCTAACTTCTGCGCTATAGTGGTCTCCCATCTTATTCTTCTTCTTTTTCTCTCTTCTCGTTATCCTCTCTGCTTTCCGCATTTAAGATCGTTTTACGATGTATCGATCTTATCTTCCATGTCGACTTTACACTGTCCTTCAGCATTCTCCCCCTAGCATTGGTGCAACCTTTAGTGAGGAAGCAATTACACAAATAATAGTTGCAATTTGTTCAATCAGTGCCTCTGACCTCGAGCGAGAAGTTTATTCCTCCAGTGGCTCAGGATTGGGAACGCCCGGTTGCTGCCGATTTCGAGAAGGAATCCTGTTGGTCGATATTCTTTAATTTGACCAGATTAACTTTGATCTTAAGCGATACTCGTTGTTGATTCGGGCGCTACTCAAATGAAAGATATTTTAGACTAGAGCAAAAATCTGATACATGGGGGTCCACCTACATTTGGGAGTAGAGCACTAATATGATATCCACCTTGGGGCGAAGTATCTGAAAGGACGTACTAGCACCCCCAAGCAGGATTTTTCTCTCAGGGCTCAGATAAAATTAGAGAGTGAAGAGGGAGCAGCGAAGCGGGCCCTGTATAGCTAGTAGTCTCTATACTAAAGTCGTGACTTTAAATTAGGTTAGGTTGAAAAGAGGGTGCAACAGGTTCTCCTGTGTCTATCCCAATTTGAGGGTAATAAGTGTACTCTACCACCAAAGACCTTAATTGATGTCCTATTATATCCTGATCGGCCTTCACATATTATTTTCAATTCCTTTTTTTTTGGGTAGGATGGGGTATGAGGATTGCCGTCCGACACGTCCTTTCAGTACAGTACCTACTTGAAAGTTTGGTGTTCTTATTATTAAGAGGTAATCGTCGGATGGACATGCTTAGACCAAAAAACAATTTATTTGAGTCCTTTATTGTCGTGGCACACACTGGCGGTATGCATTGACATCGAGGGGCGTTTAACAATGTGCTGACCGACACATTGTTAAGTACCGGGTGGATCAGTACCGGGTGGACCCGGTTCTTAGAGACTGGATAAACCATATTCTAAGGAACAGGTGGATAAGGCACGCCACAGGGAGGCATTTTATCACCACTCCTATGGGTAACTACCCTAAATGACCTATTACGGATGCTGACTGAGGAGGGATTTGAACTCGTCCGCTACGCATACGATGTTATAATACTTCTAAAGGGTAAGGATCCGAACGAGCTATGCAGAAGTGCCGAAAGTGTCTTGCATATGGCATATGACTGGGACAGACCCAGAGGTCTCAATGTTAATCCAGAGAAGACCGAAATATGGGGTAAGGATCCGAACCGAATATGCAGAAGTGCCAAAAGTGTCTTTGGCATATAACTGGGACCAAAATATACCTGTTCACGAGGAAGACGAAGGTGGGCCAATTTGACTCAATACCTTTCCTCAACAATTCCGATATCTGACAAGGTCAAATACCTAGGTGTGATTTGGGACAGATGTTGGGCTCGAAATGGGGCCTGAATCCAAGAATAGTCCACTGGCTCCACAGGAGCGGGATTAGACCAATACCTTCTTACGCCTTGTATGGTGATAAGGACCATACAACGGGTTCAGAGAACATGTTATCTTGGCATAGGCAAAGCGATGAAGAACACACCCACTAGGGCACTGAAGACTATTCTATTGGGTTGCCCAAAAAGTAATTGCGGAATTTTCATATATTCGGCGTTGACAAATTTTTTCACAGCTTGTGACTCTTTAATTCCTTTTTTTTTTTCTTTCAGTTATCAGCTGTTACTTTTAGCTTGCTTTAGAAAAAAAGTGTAAAAAATGTATATTTGATTAAAGTTCATTCTAAGTTTTATTAAAAATGCATTTACTTTCTTTTAAAAAATCCGCAATTACTTTTTGGGCAACCAATAGATATGCGACCCATTGACATACAGATTAAGTGTGAGGCAGCCCCTGCGGCTATAAGACTTAAGGCGATGGGAGAATGGGGATGAGGATAGGAGCAGCTCATGCCATCGGGGTATAATCTAGGCGACGATAGGAAACCTGGAAGGAAGGGAAGAGGTTTCCGATCGGATACCTGAGATGAACTTTGAGGCCGAGAGCGAGGTACTGCTGCCAGCGGAACAGTCTTTGATTGACAGATTACGGAATGTGTGTGGTGGTGTGGTGCTAACGGAGAACGTCGAGTGTGAACGTCTTTAAGGACAATTAAATTGCCATAAGGACAATAACAACCAGGACGGTGAGGTCACGAACTGTCTTGCAGTGTAAGAAGAAGATTAACGCCTTCTCTGAGGATGGCAAAATCCGCATCGTTTGGGTGCAGCGCCATAGCGGAGTATGGGGGAATAAAAGGGCAGACGATTTGGCGGTGAAGACCAGAAGACTGCCCTCAATAAACTTGGTTAACCCGAAACCTTTCGGGTCGGCACATTCCGAGTTAAGAGCATGGGCGATGAATGCGCATGCAACCCTGAGAAACAGCGAAACACTCGGTAGGACGGCGAAAATCCTATGGGGGAACCAGATTGTGAGAAGACGAGGCTATTACTGAAAGGAAGTAAGAAGTAGATCAGTATTGCTATTGGTAACATAACGGGACACACAGGAATACGAGCTCACTTCTGTAAAATCGGTGCGGCAAAAGGTAGCATATGTAGGGCATGTGCGGAAGATGATGAGACGTTGGAGCATTTCCTTTGTAATTGCCCAGCTTTCGCCGGCGAGGACACAATGAACAACTTAGGAGCGTGGCAAGGAAAAAAATTAAGGATTTTATAAGTAGCACGGAATTCCTGACTTAGATTTTCTTTTTCGAGGTTACTTCTTTTAGTATTTAGAACGCACCACAAGCCTATTACTGGATATATCTGCATCCTCTTTTCAACCTAACCTAACCTATTGTCACCGTAAACATGTCCTGCTGAACGGCAAAACGTGACCCAGATACTTGAATCCTTATATCAACATTAAACTATGACGTCAAACTCTACTGTCATAGACCATTCGCTTAATTCGCCTAATCTTTCGATCGATCTACTCGTCTCGTTGAAGCGTATTAGTTGGTTGGGCCGGTCCCAGACTCTGTCCCAAATGTGTATATCGGACTCGTTGTCAACTCTCCATTACCCATTTTGTGACGTTGTATACTCATGCCCGTTTTGGGGATTTGTTGGTGTTGGAGACGTCCCGTAGGCACCTTGGAACAAATTCTTGTAACAGATGTGTACTCAACTTTCAAACACCTTCCATTTGATACTCATATTGTAACAAACGGAAATATCTCCTGTTGAGGGGTTTTGGAGGGTGGGGAGTAGAGTACGTATGCCAAGTACGTACTCTACTCTTAAATACCTCTCATATGATACACATATTGTCCCAGTCGGTAAACATATCCGCTCGGGTGGGTTTGAGATGGGGCATCCCCCAAGGTTAGTTGAACCCAAAATTTTATGCCGCAAAATTTCGCTTTAATCGATGCACCCATCTCCAAGATGTGGCATTGTTGAAAATTGTGGTAAGGGGGAGGGTTCGCAACCAATGCATTCAGAAAAAGTCACAGTTTGGTGAGGTTTTTGGGCTGGTGCCGTCATTGGACCGTACTTCTTTAAAGATGATGCGAATTGTAACTTAACTGTGAATGGTGAGCGCTACCGTAAGATGATATCCAACTTTTTTTTACCCACAATGCAAGAGCTTGACTTGCATGACATGTGGTTTCAACAAGACGGTGCCATATGCTACACAGCACGCGTAACAATAGCGATTTCGGTGAACATTATATTTCAAGTTCGGGACAGGTCAATTGACCGCCTAGATCGTGTACCACTTTTGTGGTACAGGGCATTATAACTTCGTGAATTATTTTGTAACACCCAAAAGGAAGAGGGATAGATCCACTGATAAGTATACCGGTCGGCTCAGAATCACTTTCTGATTCGATTTAGCTATGTCCGTCTGTCTGTCCGTCTCTCCATGTTAATTTGTGTACAAACTACAGATCGCAATTTTCATGCGATCGTCTTCAAATTTGGTATGTGCATGTTTTTCGGCCTAGAGACGAAGCCTATTGAAATTGAAAAAAATCGGTTCAGATTAGGATATAGCTCCCATATATATGTTCATTCGATTTGCAGTAATAATGCAATAAAATGGTCATTTGTTAACCGATTCTCTCGAAATTTGGCAGGAAGGATTTTTTTTACGATTCTCAATATTGCTGGTGAATTTCATGGAAATCGGTTTAGATTTAGATATAGCTCTCATATATATATTGGGTTGCCCAAAAAGTAATTGCGGATTTTTTAAAAGAAAGTAAATGCATTTTTAATAAAACTTAGAATGAACTTTAATCAAATATACTTTTTTTACACTTTTTTTCTAAAGCAAGCTAAAAGTAACAGCTGATAACTGTCAGAAGAAAGAATGCAATTACAGAGTCACAAGCTGTGAAAAAATTTGTCAACGCCGACTATAGGAAAAATCCGCAATTACTTTTTGGGCAACTCAATATATCGCCTAATTTTCACTCCTAGAGTCACAGCAAGCGCATTCATTGACCAATTGAATTTATTTGCTCGAAATTTGATACGGATTGTTTAACAACCCATCTGAAAACATCCGGCGAGGTCCATCAAAATTGTTTCAGAATTAGACATAGCTCCCAATCTGTACCTATATGGTAGGTGCAAGGTATTATTAAGTTGGCATCGCCCTACTTTTGCACAAAACTAAAGTGCGATTTGTTCATTTCATTGGTTGAGTAAGATATACCTACTCTCTATGACATGTGTATATGACAAGTCCTGCGTGTCGAACGCTACATTTGTGTGATTTGGTATTGATATATGTATCAACCTTTCATATCTTTTGCATATGTTAAGTGATTATTGGTTTCTGCCATGCTACTCACATCTCGAATGTTTCCCAAAAGTTCCTTTATTGATTTTCGAATAAAAATGCCTCCTTCTAATTGCAAAACATATTTGTATGTCAAAAATAATTTACATCAATATTGGTGGCCCATAGACCTTCCAATGCAACAACTAACCATACAATAACAATAACCGTAGTTGATTATTGTTTATAGCCGAATATTAATTTGCACCAGCCGAAAGGAGATGAATGCATGTTCGGCCCATGGGTCATACTTGAAGAAGAAACAAATGTTCAACTCAGAGTATGTTAAACGCGCACAATGACAACCCAAAAACATGAGAAACCATAACCACCCCCACTAAATCTTACTGGCTCAGAAACATTTGTGAACAAACAAACAAAAGACAGTTATGTAGTTAACCGACATTAGAGAGATGATAGGCCGGCCACAAACAACAACATGAGCCCACAAAAGAGTCTTTACTCTCTTCAGCATGTAAAAGCATGCGCTCTTCGTTAACTGCTCTTTTTCTGATTTGATAACTACAGCAAGAACTATTTATGAATGTTATTCTCACCACCCATGGTCACCCTAACCCACAGACACTTGAGCCATGCCAACGAAGCGAGCACACATATGCCACCATGTGTGCCAATGAAAGAGAGTTACAAAGCTAACAACCGAATGAATCCAATACGAATTAACGACTTTAAAGTGGTGAGTTTGGCTTCAGCCTCTCACACTATGTTCGTAAAGTATGTAGTTGTGGTGGTGAGCATACTCTTGCCGCAAGGTTTTGCTAGCCGCGGGTCCTGTTCACTTTAGTTGAGTGTCAAACGTGGAGCTGTAAGCAACAACGGTCG
This sequence comes from Stomoxys calcitrans, assembly GCF_963082655.1. Taxonomy (NCBI): domain Eukaryota; kingdom Metazoa; phylum Arthropoda; class Insecta; order Diptera; family Muscidae; genus Stomoxys; species Stomoxys calcitrans. Next base: position 33,597,273 of record NC_081553.1, on the reverse strand, counting down.
GAAACATTTAAATGTTTTAATTGTTGCTTCGCTATTGGATATTCTTCTTCTTTGCCATTGTGGCCTATGGTGATCCACACACAAATGTGTGGTTTGGATATTTACCGGTTACGTGTGTGTGTGTGTAAAAGCGTGCGAACTCGTTCAAATTAGAAAAGAGTGTTGCTACTCTACTCAGAGACTGTGTTTAGTTTATGTGTGTGTGTGCCTAACGGAATAGTAACATCACAATACGAATACCGATCGGCAAAAGAGTTGCTAGCTCGTTGAACTAATGCAACAAATGTAAAAAATTAGAATACGCGAATAATAACAAAGTGCATGGATTAACTAAGTATTGGTTAGTTAGTGAGTGAGATATATAAAAGAGAAGAGATTTAGAGTTTATGAATACTGGCTTGAATGTATGTAATAGCACAATGTAATCGTTTATATGCTTTGGGTTACAATTTCTTGGATGTAAACTCTAGTAAAGATCGTTAACGGTAGCGACGGTTTAAAGAGTTAAACAAAGTCAATTGTTGCTGTAATTGTTTGGATTTGTGGTGGATAACAATTAAAACAAAAGGACAAGTGTTGAAAGATTTTTTTTTTTTAATTAATATCATAAATTAAAAGAAAAATTATAGTTTTAAAATATTAAAGAAGCTTCTAAAGGTATACATATATGGTAGTAAAAATGTTTGAAAAACTTAAAATAAATTATTTAAAAAAAATCAATAAAGAACACCTGTGCAGCATTATTTTAAATTCAAACTTTTTGTAAAATGAACCCAACAATTTACAGTTGTATCAAAAACTAGTTTTGGAAAAGTACATTAAAATGTAAACAATAAGCAACAAAATGTGGATTTTAAGATATAAAAAAGAAGTGTGTCGATAAATAAACTAAAAGAAGAATTAATTCATTGAAATCTTGGAAAAACTAATCAACAATGGATAGTGAAAAATAATTTTTACAGAAATTGCTTAATCAAACCAAAAAGAAAAAAAAATTGGATCCTACGAAATCATGTTAAATGAAGGAGAAGATTTCTCAGTTAAGAAAAAATTGATATTGTTTTACAAGTATCATAATAAAATAAGACAACACAGAACTGTCATGGATAAAATGTAAAGTTTATTCAATTTGATATAAAACTGTGAATAAATTTAGACACTTTGCAGAACAAACCAAATTATTAAAAATTTTCGTTTACGAAAACATTTTTTTAATTTCACCTTAGGCGAAATTTCCTTAAATCAACATCGAAAATCCAATGTGACTAATCTATGTATTATGGAGAGTTAAAAAAAACCCTTGAAACTTAGATATCTTAAAGAAAAAATTGGAATTTTATTTTTCCACATAATGTGAAAGGTATCAAGCATACAAAAAAATGATCTGGAACACATAAAAATTCATTAGGTATGGCCAGACTTCAAACTGCAAGATCAGTATGAACAATAGTTATATAGACCTATTCATCAATTTGAACCATAATTGGACCATCAAAATTTCAAGTAATAACTGAACTTAAGAGCAAAAATAATGACGTAATCACATTCATTAAATGATCTCCAAAGAATCAAAAAACACGATAGAGATAAATTAGATTATGCGCCAATTGGGGTCATTGTTACCGTCGATGTTAGAAGTTACAAAGGAATTCACTATACCAAATAAGAGTGTTTAAGTTCGTCCCAGTGTGGGAGAAGCTGATTAGATGACTGTTCCTACAATCACCAACAGATGACAATTCCTCACAACTGTGCTGTTCCTATTTGATGTGATGTCGTTACATATTAAATTTAGATGGCGCTTGCAGGAAGGCTCCCTTCATCCGTTTCGAAAGACCATATTTAAGTTCGTCCAGTGTGGGAGAACTTAAAAAAAGTAAAAAACCTGAAGTTATTGGGCTTAATTTTATGTTCCTTCTTTTAAAATGTACAATCAGTCTGTTCAATTTAATGATTCCTTCCTTCCTTCTTTAAAATTTTATAACCAGTCTGTACAATTTAATGATGAATAGGTAATCAGATGACTGTTCCTACATTCACCATCAGATGGCAATTCCTCACAGCTGTGCTATTCTCATTTGATGTGATGTCATTACATATTAATTTGTAGATGGCGCCTACAGGTTTGTTCTAGTGTTGAAGATCAGTCGATGTTGCTTCAACAATGAGCCATATTCCCTATGAATTCTGCTATCCAACAACTTAAGAATTCACATCGGAAGATCGGTTATATGAGATCTACATCTAACATGGACGTTGGATACCATTACTACATATACAATTTCAACAATATGGTACTATGTGGGGGCTCAAAAAGTCATATCAAGAGTTCGGTATACATGGTTATGGACCCACTAAGCCGGTTGTTGCCATGGTGATTGGAAAATAAGTCGTAAAAATCGGGAGAACATAAAAAACACCTAAGACGATTTGGCTTACTCCGAATTCCTTTTGTTATAATCCCGTAGAACTCTAAAAATATTCCAGCTGAAACTTGATACAAATGAGAATTTTAATGTCGAATTAAATTTTAATACAGAATGAATCCAGCCCGCTCTGGTATGGTTCCTTTAGTCCATTTTAAACAGGTATTGCGATTTCGCATCAGTTACTTACCGATTCGGACCGTACTTGTCAAAGTTGTTGGAAGTCATAACGGAACATTACGTGCCAAATTTCAGTCAAATTGGACAAAAATTGCTGCTTCTAGGGACTCCAGAAGTAAAAGATCAGTTTATATGAGAGCTATGTCAGTTTAGTGTCGAAAAAACGCATATCGCAACTGAAAGTTATGTACTAGTAAAGCTTAGTTTAAGATTTGAACTCACCTTTAGTTAAAAAAGCTTAAAAATTAAGAAAAAAGTACTTCGAGAAAGTATAACATTTTTTTTTTGTAAATGTAGCTAAAAGGTTAATAAATCAGTTGGATTTAAGATTCTGTTAGGTTGACAAGTATACACCTGAGAAAGTGATCGACCTGTTGTGGGTCCTAAGTAATAAAAAAGGAACCTCAAAACCAAGTCCATTTAAGTACTCCATGCTATTAACATAAACCCTAATCGTTTCCCATGCCCCACAAACAGGTAGTTTAAATTAAACACATTTTTATATTCACCACCATGGTATGGAGGTATACTTATCCAGTCATTCCATTTATAGCCCATAGAAATATTGATCTGCATTTCCATAAAGTATATATATTCTTGATGGTCTTGACATTCTAAGTCGATATAGCCATGTTCGTCCGTCCGTCTGTAGAAACTATGATAGCGGCCGGACGAATTAAGATATACACTTAAAATTTTGCACAGAGACTTCTTATCAATGTAGGTCGTTGGGATTGCAAATGGGCCATATTTGTATATAGCCCCCATATTTGTATATAGCCCCCATATTAACCGATCCCCAGTTCTGATCTCTAGAGCCCCAGCAGCGTCATGTTTCCTTCCAATGGCCCAAATTGGGCCCAACAACTTCTATTGTGACTTCCAAATTCTGTGTCGAGCATGATCCGAATCGGTTTGATATCGCCCCCATATATACCAATCCCCGGATTCTACTTCTTGATTTCCTAAAGCCCATAATTTTCATCGAAATTGACTGAAATTGGGCACAAATTTCAATTTTTTCAATTTTCAACTAGCCTCCCATTCAATAGAATGTTCTGACAAGATATTTTAACCTTCCGCAGAAAATCGCTATCTTCTATACCTATATCCGCTTTAGTTTTTTAATTTCATGCATCATGTGGGTATTTCCCATTTGATTAGAATGACTTTCTTCTTTGTAAAATCTGTCTCACATTTATATCTTATATCAAAATATTGTTCAACTATCAAGTCATGACTGTGGTGGGTCATTCACATAGGCTTTTGGACTTATTGTAAAAAAAGTGTTGTTATATCTCATATGTATGTTACCAAATAATGAATTGCATATTTTGCAGAGGCAGTGGGAATACATGATAAATGCTTGTCAACATCAAGTAACAACGCAACACAATTGCCTAATGTGTTTCCTATTTTTTCTATTCTCCCTTTTCTTTCATTTGAATCATTTGTTTAATTTACTACTTTAATGCCTTCAACACATTTACCATATTTCTTTCAGGGATGCCTTTTTAAGTTTTTATCTTCTTTTTTACAATGCTACTGCTATATAATCCCTCTATTATTTTATGACTTTTTAATGAAGAAGTATTTCCTTTCCTTATGCCAATGCTGACCTAATTGTTTGTTTGGAAGGGTCTTAACACTTGTTAGTTATGATGTGAAGTGAAGGATTTTTTAAGTTGTTAAGGTAGCATAGTGATGCATCTATTAGAGTAAGATATCAATAAAATATAACTCTGGTGTTTCTACCGTATTCTTGACGCAGAATATTTCTTAAAAAACTTTTGCAGACACTTTGTTCGATTCTTTAAAGAAATAGTGTCTGTTGATTAACATATACTTTTATTGAATGTTAGATTCAAGCGCTACATTTAATAGTCTAAAAAATTAAAATGAGTTTTTGTATACAATTTACGAACTAGAGTCCCTAAAGCCACAATTTTTTAATTTTATTTTTATTTAATTTATTGTGTTTCATTTTATTTTGTTTTTTTTAAGGTTATTATTTTTATGTTATTTTATTTCATTCATTTCAATTTATTTCATTCATTTCATTCATTTCATTCATTTCATTCATTTCATTCATTTCATTCATTTCATTCATTTCATTCATTTCATTCATTTCATTCATTTCATTCATTTCATTCATTTCATTCATTTCATTCATTTCATTCATTTCATTCATTTCATTCATTTCATTCATTTCATTCATTTCATTCATTTCATTCATTTCATTCATTTCATTCATTTCATTCATTTCATTCATTTCATTCATTTCATTCATTTCATTCATTTCATTCATTTCATTCATTTCATTCATTTCATTCATTTCATTCATTTCATTCATTGCATTCATTTCATTCATTTCATTCATTTCATTCATTTCATTCATTTCATTCATTCCATTCATTTCATTCATTTCATTCATTTCATTCATTTCATTCATATCATTCATTTTATTTTATTTTCTTTTCTATTTTTCTTTTCTTATATTTTATTTTATTTTATTTTATTTTATTTTATTTTATTTTATTTTATTTTATTTTATTTTATTTTATTTTATTTTATTTTGTTTTATTTTATTTTATTTTATTTTGTTTTGTTTTATTTTATTTTATTTTATTTTATTATATTTTATTTTATTTTATTTTATTTTATTTTATTTTATTTTATTTTATTTTAATTTATTTAATTTTATTTTATTTATTTTATTTATTTTATTTAATTTTATTTTATCTTATTTTATTTTACTTTATTTTATTTTCACCCTCAAAGTTGTATATGAACCTCTTCTTCGATTTCACGCCTTGAGCCTCTTCCCTAGTATGACCAAAAACCAATGGAAAGAATATTTATTTCCCATCATCCTAACAAAAAATCTTAATATTCCACATCTTCCCTATCTTTTGTTTCATTGTTGCATTTTTTTGCATAAAATCCACCAATAACACATGTGGTGCTTTATATTTAGATGAATAAATGCTCCAATTATGAACCATGGACCCATAACTATACATCTCCCCACAACGCATAACAGCAACATTCGGTACAAACGCACAAAAATGCAATCTAACTTCCGGTCACTCAGAGCAAAAAAGCACCAACAATCGCACACTCATGCCAGAGCTCTGCCAGCGAACTCTCAATCAACAATAACAACAACAACAAAGAAGATGTACACAACCATGCTAACCACCGGCTGTGTTTATGTGGTTGAATGTGTGAATCTTTGTTATGTCGTCACTAATGTTGCTAGTCCCAGTCATTGAGTTGAGTGTCTGGTCGGCAACATAGTCAGCAACAACACAGACAATCACTTTGCAATTGTAGGCATGCATGCGAGTGCACACATAAGTAGCTGATGGCGGGGCTGACTGGCTTGCTTGCCTCGCCAGTGCCATCATGCCGAAGTCAACGACTTCCGTTTTGTGAGAAAACAAAACAACAACAACCAGAAGGAAAAAAAGCGAATACCCCATAAAAAAACAACGTGCTTGAACAAAGTGAGAGTAAAAATCACTCTCATTTATGACTGTCCCAATGTGCGAATGACTCTATCTATCACATGTCAACTATGATACAATCAAGCATACACACTCTCAGACATACATACAGCATGACAACTACAATTATTTGTGTTTGCTTTATTGTCGTCATTGTTGTAGTTGCTGTAATGCAAATTAATTAGCATATAAAACGAATGATTAACACCACATTAAGATAGCCATCCCCCCTGTAAAGAGAATTAAAAAGAAAATGCACACAAATTACTTAGAGTGCCATTGAATGCTTAGGCCTCCCAGTGTGTGTTGTTGTTGTAGGAGACGAAGTAGTAAACTCTAAATAAAATTGAAAAAAGAAAGCAATACAAGAGCGATTACTAACTCAAAAACAATTAGCAAATAAATACTTCAACCAGCTGGTCATTGTTGTTGGTATGAATGTGAATATTTGTTTCTCAAACACTCCTAGACAACTTCGCATTTGCATTCCAAGTTTCTCTTTCCCATATGTTGAAATGTTGGTTTCGAAGAGGGAGGCCAGCAATTATTTGAATTATTTGTGTTTTATATGCCATCGATCATTCGATAGGGGATTTTTTTCTTATTGAATTTGGAAAATGAAAGACAAATAGAGAGCTTACATTGAAATGTTTTAAGGAAACAATGACTTAAGTTTAAAATTGGCCCTAAAATAAAGAAACGAATTGATATTGGCAAAAGCAAGGCATCAAAATCTTTTATTTGGCTAGGACTTGAACACTGTATAAACCATATCTATGTGTGCAGAAATGTTGGAAAAATTTTTTTTTTTTTCTTCATTTTTATAATTTTTGGTAAATAAACAAACGAATTGATTATTGCAAAAACATAGCACCACAATATTTGAGACGACCAGTCCTATGATAAAATCAAAGTTTGGTTCATGTGTGCATCAGGTTTGCTGTACTATTCCTAATTTTTTCATAATATTTCCTCAAGAAGGTAAACATTTTTTTGGAATTAAAGCAATTTTCAATATTCTATAATAGTATAAACAAAATAATTGATCGAAGCAAAAAGTAAGCATATCAATGTTTTAATCGACTAGCGCTAGATTATCGTGCAAGCCATGTCCATGTGTGCAAACGTTTTGTTGACTTTTTCCACCTTTATTTTAACGATAATCCTCAAAAAGAGAAAAGTTTAGAAGAATTAAGAAAAACTTTAACATTTTTATTCAATACATAAATGAATTGATCTTTGTAAAACATAAGCAGCACAAAGTTTAAATCGATTAGGCCTACAGTACAACATACACTATGTGCATGTGTGCAGTAGCATTGATTCACAACCTTATTGCAAGATGCATTTTCTTATCGTATTACAAAAAATAGAGCCTTTCAATGTCGCCTACTAACTTTAAATCATTTTTACTACACTTGCTGCTCTCTATCATGCAATGTTGTATGACCAGTTGCTGTGTCATAAAAACTATAAAAAAATGTGAGCTTTAAATTAATACAAATTGAATTGCATTTGCATTTTGCGGATTCATACATCACATGTCTTTTTTATGGTGGTGTTTTCTACTGCTGTTGTTGTTGTTGGTGGGTTATTACTTGCCATGCAACAAACTTTCATTTTTGTTTCCTTTTCTCACACATTTCGCCGGTTGGATGTGAACATTAAATGTTATATCTGTAAGCAAGCAAATTTGTAGATGAGAAAAGCAAATAACATAAAAATCAAATGCAGAAGAGCTAAAAATGTTATGAAAATGAAAACATAATTAAGTATTTGAAAAAAAAAATTGAATAATTTAATTACCACAAATTCAAACAGCTGCAGTGAACATTGAAGCGTTAACAAAAAATCAACAAATAAAAACAAAATTTAATACAGCAAAATTTAATACTAAAGTTTCTAACAGCCATGTGGATATGAAAACTTACGAGTTTATTACAAAAGACACAATCACCACTTAAATATGTATGAAAAACAAAAATCATAACTTTCATATAACATCTGTATAACAATACAAAGTGTTGTATTGCAAAAATCAACTTTTATAAAGAAAAAGTGATCACTACTCAACGAAGGCTTCTTAGCGCCATCAACAATGTCTTCAACGTCATCTATACCAACAGCATCAATTTCATGGTCACCAGTGCCAATTTTTAACAGAATTTTTACCAAACATTTTCGGCGAAAATCTCAAGAACGCACCATGTCTAATATCACCATTGCCCGCCACTGCAACAGTTTCAGCAAAAGTGGATTTATGCCAGTGTATACGTTAATAATCTTCATTATTTTAAGTACATTAGTGAATAAGGTAAGTTATACTTGTATTTGTAATATTCTTTTCATAATATTCTATAGTTCAGATTGATTTTATTACAATGTGATAGAATTTAATAGCCTAAACTACACTGAGTATCCCGAGGCCTAATTCTCTTAAAATTTTTTTTTTTTTCGTTTCATTAGCATATCCGATACCTGTTTTCAGCATGTTTTCATATGAAAACCAAAATGAAAAAAATTTTTTTTTCATGTTTTCAAAGCAAGAGATTTGAACCTCAGGCTAAGAAGTCGAAGAGTTTCGACCAAAATGTTTCATAGTTTATTTAAATTTATTTTGATGTTATTATGATAAACAATTATACTAAAAGTCTTCCATTTACGCACTTCTCCATTTTGGTTTTGTATTATGATTTGCGTTATTCATTATGCTACAAATAAAAAAAAAATACTTATGCGAGTTGTTGTTTTCGCACCTTTAAATACCTGCTATGGATGGATATTTCTCTATCGCGCCAGCATTATCAAACAATGTATGTGCCTTAGAAATTCTTGTTATACCCACCACCAGAGGGTGGTGGTATATTCATTTTTTCATTTCGTTTGCAATACATCGACATTATCCATTTCCGACCCTATAAAGTATATATTCTTGATCAGCGTAAAAATCAAAGACGATCTAGTCATGTCCGTCCGTGTGTCTGTTGAAATCACGCTACAGTCTTTTAAAAAAGAGATATTGAGCTGAAACTTTTCACAGATCATTTTTTTGTCCTTAAGCAGGTTAAGTTCGAAGATGGGCTATATCGGACAATATCTTGATATAGCCCCCATGTAGACCGATCCGCCGATTTAGGGTCTTAGGGCCATAAAAGCCATATTTATTATCCAATTTTGCTAAAATTTTGGACAGTGAGTTGCTTTAGGCCCTTCGACATAATTCTGCATTATGGCACAGATCGGTCCAGATTAGGATATAGCTGCCATATAGACCGATCCACCGATTTAGGGTCTTAGGCCCATAAAAGCCACATTTAATATCCGATCTTGCTGAAATATGGGACAGTGAGTTGCTTTAGGACCTTCGACATACTTCTACATTATGGCATAGATCGGTCCAGATTGGGATATAGCTGCCCTATAGGCCGATCCGCCGATCTAGGGTCTTAGGGCCATAAAAGCCACATTTATTATCCGATCTTGCTGAAATATGGGACAGTGAGTTGCTTTAGGCCCTTCGACATACTTCTACATTATGGCATAGATCGGTCCAGATTGGGATATAGCTGCCCTATAGGCCGATCCGCCGAGTTAGAGTCTTAGGGCCATAAAAGCCACATTTATTATCAAATTTTGCTGAAATTTGGGACAGTGAGTTGTGTTAGGCCCTTCGACATTCTTCTTCAATTTGGCCCAGATCGGTTCAAATTTGGATATAGCTGCCATATAGACCGATTTCTCGATTTAAGGTTTTGGGCCCATAAAAGGCGCATTTATTGTCCGATATCGCCGAAATTTGGGACAGTGAGTTGCTTTAGGCCCTTCGACGTCCTTCATCAATTTGGCTCAGATCGGTTCAGAATTGGATATAGCTGCCCTATAGGCCGATTCGTCGATTTAGGGTCTTAGGGCCATAAAAGCCACATGTATTATCAAATTTTGCTGAAATTTGGGACAGTGAGTTGTGTTACGCCCTTCAACATCCTTCTTCAATTTGGCCCAGATCGGTTCAGATTTGGATATAGCTGCCATATAGACCGATATCTCGATTTATGGTTTTGGGCCCATAAAAGGCGCATTTATTGTCCGATATCGCCGAAATTTGGGACAGTCAGTTAAGTTAAGCCCCTTTAAATACTTCTGCAATATTGCTCAGATCGGTTCAGATTTGGATATAGCTGCCATGTAGACCGATTTCTCGATTTAAAGTCTTGGCCCCATAAAAGGCGCATTTATAATTCGATTTCACTGAAAATTGACACAGTTACTTGTGTTAGGCTTTTCGACATCCGTGTCGTATATGGTTCCGATCGGTCTATATTTACATATAGCCACCAAAAATCCAATATTTTGTTCTACAAAAGTGAACAATCCGTGCCGAATTTGGTTCAAATCGGACCAAATTCCGATAAAGCTGCAATGGGGGCATGAATTAATTATGAATTAATTGAATATGCAATTTTCTTAATTGAAACACCCTTCGATTACTTTTTCTACAACGGTGATTGATATTATGATTTTCGTAATTAAAAAATTAATTGGATCAATTAATTTCGTAATTGAAACCGATTTTTATTTTATCTGTGTAAAGAGTGATCATGAACCCAAACACAAACCACAAACTCGTTTTCCGATAGCTTTACATATATGAACCATGTTGCATCGAAATCGAGGGTGCACCCTATACAGCCCACTTTTTGCAATTATCCTAATTTAATATTTTCATAATTTCAATTAAATTTTTAATCGATTCAATTTAAAATTAATTGGATACTCCGGAAGTTGGTACCATTTTTTAATTGGATTAATTAAAAAATTCATTGAAAATTTCAAAAATGTTCAATCAATTTTTTAATTGAATACCAATTTTTTAATGAAAATTAGCATTTTCGTGATTGAAGCAGTTTCAATCAAAAAATTAATTGGATCAATTAATTTCGTCACATAGATTTTTATTTTTTTCTGTATACAACTAACTGTGCCAAATTTCGGTGAAATCGAGTAAATATTTTTTAGGCCAAATACCTTATATCGTGAGATCGGTCTAAATGGGGGTATATATCAAGTAATAGTGCGATGAAACCCTTCATCGAACTTAACACGTTTATGCACAGTATGGCGGGTTATGTTCCATAATGGGATATTTCGTTATATTAAAAAGAATAGAAAAATGAGTATCCCCGGTCCTTCAGTAATAGGTGTCAGTCAATCCAAGTGACAAAACTGGAAGGACAGTGGGTCCAGTTGAGATGAGGAAGGAATAAAGATTAACCTGTAGTTTGCCAAGTTAATGCAAGTCAAACCCCTATCCCATACGCTACCGTATTGAAGGAACATCTCTAAAAGTTTGGGAGGATCAGCTAAAAATGCGCTAGCTGTAGTCTATTGAGGGTAAAGTTGTTGATACATATATTGATTTAATTTAACTTTATATGCATAGCATAATATTACTATTTTAACCCATTCAGTTCTTTTCCTTTGTAATTTGTTATGAAGCCTAATATTACAAATAAACACCCAAAAAAGAACAAAACCAAAGAACAAACAAAAAACTCAAAACACAAAATCGAAAAAAAATCTGGTCAAACATTAACCTGTCAAAAAGACATCATTAAGGTTGAACAGATTAACAAATGGAAAGAAATCAAACTCAATCTGTCGAAATGTCTACATAAGCAATGTTCCAATTAAGCCAAAAAATCTCAGCATACCACGAGCTCATCAGAAAAACAAAACACTTCAGCCAACTGAAACGAACGAACGAAAGAGAATGGAAACAACGAAAATCAAAAGTGACTTAAAAAAATCAAGCACTTAAAATTCTAAGCACACTAAAAAAGATGAAACAGCCAAGCAGGGGGCTAAACACTTACACACACACACACACACACACTCCAAAATCAAAGAACTTAAGACACAAGCGCACCAAACAAGAAAGCAACACTTCATCCAAGAAAACAGTTTGCAGCAGCAGCAACACCAGTTTTGTTTCTCACACAGATTTCAATGTTGTTGTTTTTTTTTTGTTCTTCAATTTTTTTAATTTGTTTTTTCTGTTTGCTCTAACCAAAAGATTGGTATCGTCCATAAAATTCTTTACGAAAGCTTTGTCTGTTACCGGTGTTTGATACTAAACTTCAAAATATTGAACAAAAGTTGAATGATCACAGCCAAATAATTTCCAATAGACAAACGAACAGAGTTTTAAGAATTATTAATTCGCCTTACAAAAAAAGACACAATCATGACGAAGATGAAGCTCAATGAAACTACTGCAGCAGCAGCAGTAGTAGTGGTGGCAAGATGTGCGTTGGGTCATCCCTAAGCATTTCGGCAGAGAACAGGGCAAGATTTAACTAATGATGATAATTTATTACAAGATGCCGTTTAATTAAACCCAGATAAGGCAACGAAAGAGCATCGTAAAAAAGATAACTCGATAATCCAAAGGAATCAAGCCAAATAACAACAACTAAACCGGCAAAAATCACTGGCTTATGGGAAATGACTTTTGATCCTTTTTTGAAATGGAGGCAGGTAGAAGGAAGAGCATGATTTGGGTCTTCTTGGGTAATATCCTTTCTTACGGCAACTTTGTTTTCTTGATTAACTCGGGGACTTAACACATTAAGGTGGTAAATTGATAACGCAAAGTGGGTTGGAACCGAAAAAAAGTAGTAAAAAAAAATATGCCGTGATGGAACGGGTGGAGATACCTCTTTGAAATGGTTAGAGCTGAGGAGTTAGCAAGATCGTCTGCAAGAGATTTGGCTGAACCAAACATTTTTCGTAATGGGGATGTGACATATTTAAGGGGCCTGCCAAAAGGCGCCTGGACAACCTAGGGCCTCGAAATTTTGCACACGATCTCGTCAGCTCCTCAGCTTTAACCATTTCAAAGAGATATCTCTCACGCTACATTTTATAAAAATAAAGATATTGAGCTGAAACTTTGCACACGTTCTTTTTTGTCTATAAGCAGGTTGAGTTCGAAGATGGGCTATATCGGACTATATCTTTATATAGCCCCCATATAGACCGATCCGCCGATTTAGGGTCTCAGGCCTCTACAAGCCACATTTATTATCCGATTTTGCTGAAATTTGAGACAGTGAGTTGTGTTAGGTCCAACGACATTCTTTTCGAATTTGGCCAGATCGGTTCAGATTTGGATATAGCTGTCATATAGACCGATCCGCCGATTTAGGGTTTTGGACCCATAAAAGCCACATTTATTATTCGATTTTGCTGAAATTTGGAACAGTGAGTTGTGTTAGGCCCTTTGACATCCTTCTTTAATTTGGCTTAGATCGGTCCAGATTTGGATATAGCTGCTATATAAACCGATCTCTCAATTTAAGGTTTTGGAGCTATAAAACGAGCATTTATTGTCCCATATCGCCGAAATTTGGGACAGTGAGTTGTGTTAAGCCTCTCAACATACTTCCGCAATATGGCACAGGTCGGTTCAGATTTGGGTATAGCTGCCATATGGACCGATTTTTCGATTTAAGGTTTTGAGCCCATAAAAGGCGCATTTATTGTCCGATGTCGCCGAAATTTGGGACAGAGAGTTAAATTAAGCCCCTCGAAATACTTCTGCAATATGGCACAGATCGATCCAGATTTGGATATAGCTGCCATATAAACCGATCGCTCGATTTAAGGTTATGAGCCCATAAAAAGCGCATTTATTGTCCTATATCGCCGAAATTTGGGACAGAGAGTTAAGTAAAGCCCCTCAACATACTTCTGCAATATGGCACAGATCGGTCCAGATTTTAATATAGCTGCCATATAGACCGATTTCCAGATTTAAGGTTTTGGAGCAATAAAAGGAGCATTTTTTGTTCCATATCGCCGAAATTTGGGACTGAGAGTTAAGTTAAGCCCTTCGAAATAGTTCTGCAATATGGCACAAATCAGTCCAGATTTTAATATAGCTGCCATATAGACCGATCTCTCGATTTAAGGTTTTGAAGCAATAAAAGGAGCATTTTTTGTTCCATATCGCCGATATTTGGGACAGAGAGTTAAGTTAAGCCCCTCTACATATTTCTGCAATTTTACCTAGATCGATCAAGTTTTGCATATAGCTGCCATATAGACCGATTTCTCGATTTAAGGTTTGGGCCCATAAAAGGCGTATTTATTGCCCGATTTCGCCGAAATTTGGGACAGTGAGTCAGCTTAAGGCCTTTGACATACTTCTTCAATTTGGCCCAGATCGGTCCAGATTTGAATATAGCTGCCATATAGACCGATCTGTTGATTTAAAGTTTTGGGCTAATAAAAGGCGCATTTATTGTTCCAGTTCGCCGAAATTTGGGACGGAGAGTTAAGTTTAGCCCCTCTACATATTTCTGCAATTTTACCTAGATCGATCAAGTTTTGCATATAGCTGCCATATAGACCGATTTCTCGATTTAAGGTTTTGGGCCCATAAAAGGCGCATTTATTGTCCCATGTCGCCGAAATTTGGGACTGTGAGTTAAGTTAAGCAGCTCGAAGTACTTCAGCAATATGGCAAAGATCGGTCGAGATTTGGGTATAGCTGCCATATAGACCGATCTCTAAATTTAAGGTTTTGGAGCAATAAAAGGAGTTTTTATTGTCCCATATCGCCGAAATTTGACACAAAGAGTTAAGTTAAGCCCCTCGAAATACTTCTGCAATATGGCAAAGATCGGTCCAGATTTGGATATAGCTGCCATGTAGGCCGATCTCTCGATTTAAGGTTTTTAGCCCATAAAAAGCGCATTTGTTGTCCGATGTCGCCGAAATTTGGGACAGTGAGTCAGGTTAAGGCCTTCGACCTCCTTCTTCAATTTGGGCTAGATCGGTCCATATTTGCATATAGCTGTCATATAGACCGATTTCTCGATTTAAGGTTTTGGACCAATAGAAGGGTGAGTGAATTGTGTTAAGCCCTTCGACATTCTTTTTCAATTTTTTTTTTTTAATTTGGTTTATATGCCTTTTTTCACAAATCCCTTATGGAGAAAGAAACCCCCAAAATCCCTTCGTATCATTGTTTTGTAACATACAAAACTCATTCATTTTCTAATATGGTCATAAATGCAATCAATTTTATAGAGATTTAACACAAAATACATCCATAATTTCCATTGTTGGATTGACTTTCCAACAACTCCCAAGCATTCAAGCTAATCTTGAACAATTAATCACATATCCCAACATAGAGAAAGAACATACTCAAATTCTCGTTCTGTTCTTCTTGTTGTCAAAAATGTCTATAAATTCTACCACAGATTGTTTGAGCTACCACCTGAGGTTGATGCGCCCCTCTATCGGGCAATGCGTGCAGGTCTTCATCGTCCAACAAAAGGGGGAGAGGGGGATGAAAAAGAGGACTACACGTTTTACTACTTATAATTAATTAAATCGGATATCATTTTTTATTGCCTTTAACTGAATTCATTCTCAACATTTTGTGACGTCCAATGGCCGGTGTTAGATCTTTGGCACTTTGTGCTTCTAGGCCGGCTAGGCTTTAACTCGCACAATTTTATTGTATGACTATGTATGGTTGTTTTTATTGCGGTTCTTGCTCTTGTTGTTGTTTTTCTTTCTGTTGTTGCTGTTTAATTTGATGGAAGATAAAATTCCTGCTGTTACATGTTTACGAGCACCTTTTCTGTTGTGGGATCTAATTGATTATTCGCCGAGACAGTGTGAGTGTGTGTGTGTGTGTGTGTAGATACAGTGAACAAGTGTCCAACAATTTGGAAATCCATCAAATCAAGTACGCAACGAAATAGGGTTTAAAGTGTTTTTAAGTATACTTAAAAAAAAATTAAATAAATAAAATAAACCAAAATTAAACAAAAAAAAAAAAATAATAAAAATGAGTAAAAGCGTGCTAAGTTCGGCCAAGCTGAATCTGCGCAAAGAACTCGACAGATGCGATCCATGTTGGGGGGTATATAAGATTCGGCCTGGCCGATGGATCGCATCTGTCGAGTTCTTTGCGCAGTATCTCTTTTAAGGCAAACAAAGAATAATGAATATGGACGGAGGGGAAGGTGGAGCTATATCAAGTTACAGTCCGATTCGGGGCTCAAGAAGCAAAATCGGGAGATCGGTTTATATGGGAGCTGTGTCAAGCTATAGATCGATTCAGACCATATTGCAGACGTATGTTGAAGGCCATGGGAGAAGCCGTTGTACAAAATCTGTGCCAAATCGGATGAGAATTGCACCCTCTAGAGGCCCATGAACTCTAGATCCCAGATCGGTTTATATGGCAGCTATAACAGGGTATGGAGCGATTTGGACCATACTTCGCATAAATGTTGGAAGTGATACCAAAACACCATGTGCAAAATTACAGCCAATTCGAATAGGAAATGCGCCTTCTAAAAGCTCAAGAAGTCAAGACCCATGATAGGTTTATATAGCAGCTATAACAGGTTGTGGACCGAATTGAACCATACTTCGCACAGTTGTTGGAAGTGATATCAAAACACAATGTGAAAAATTTCAGTCAAATTGGATGAGAATTGCGCCCTCTAGAGGCTCAAGAAGTCAAGATCCATGATAGGTTTATATAGCAGCTATAACAGGTTATGGACCGAATTGAACCGTACTTCGCACAGTTGTTGGAAGTGATATCAAAACACGATGTGCAAAATTTCAGTCAAATCGGATAAGAATTCCGCCTTCTAAAAGCCTTTAGGGATAAGGGGGAGTGTGTAAGGCCCTTCGAGGTCCTTCTTCAATTTGACCCAGATCGGTCCAGATTTGGATATAGCTGCCATATAGACCGATCCCTCGATTTAAGGTTTTGGACCCATAAAAGGCGCATTTATTGTCCGATGTCGCCGAAATTCGGGGCAGTGGGTTGAGGAAGGCCAGTCGACATCCTTCTACAATTTGGCTTAGATCGGTCCAGATTTGGATATAGCTGCCATATAGACGGATCTCTCGATTTAAGGTTTTGGGCCCATAAAATGCGCATTTATTGTCCGATGTCTCCAGAATTTGGGGTAGTTGGTTGAAGTAGGCTAGTCGACATCCTTCTACAATTTGGTTCAGATCGGACCAGATTTGGTTATAGCTGCCATATAGACCGATTCTCCGTTTTGGGGTCTTAGGCCCATAAAAGCCACATTTATTATCCGATTTTGCTGAGATTTGGGACAGTGAGTTGTGTTAGGGCCTTCGATATCCATTTTCAATTTGGCTCAAATCGGTCCAGATTTGGATATAGCTGCCATATAGACGGATCTCTCGATTTAAGGTTTATTGCCCGATTTCGCCGAAATTTGGAACAGTGAGTTGTGTTAGACTCTTTGACTTCCCTCTTTAATTTTGCCCAAATCGTTTCAGATTTATATATAGCTGCCATAATGACCGATCTCTCGATTTAAAGTCTTGCCCCTATAAAAGGCGTATTTATAATCCGATTTCGTTGAAATTTAACCCAGTGACTTATGTTAGTCTTTTCGACATCCGTGTCGTATATGGTTCAGATCGGTCTATATTTGGATATTGCTACCAAAAAGACCAATATTTTGTTCTTCAAAAATGAACAATAGCTTGTACTTATTCGACCACTCAATGTTCGTGCCGAATTTGGTTCAAATAGGACCATATTTCGACATAACTGCTATGGGGTCATAAATTATGCATTTTTCACTGGATTCTGACGAAAGGTGGTTTATGTACCCGAGTTGGTGGGTATCCAAAGCTCGGCCCGGCCGAAATTAACGCCTTTTCGCTTGTTATATATATAAAGAAGATAGACTAGTTGTACCTGGTCTGCTCTGCTGGGCCTTCATTAGCATCAAGCGGAAAATATGTTTCTTGCTTCCTACCATGTGTATTTCCCCAGTAAAAATGCAAATCATTCCACTAAGGAACAGGGGTAAATTTCTCACATATCAATGAGTGCAGTCCGATTCAAGTTTCAGCTCAATGGTAAGGGGCCTCCTTTTTATTGTCGAGTCCGAACGTCGTGCCGCAGTGCGATACCTCTTTGGAGAGAAGTTTTACATGGCATAGTACCTCACAAATGTTGCCAGCATGAGGAGGGGAAAACCACCGCTGAAATTTTTTTTCTGATAGTCTTGCCGTCATAGGCGGACATGCTAACCTCTGCGCTACGATGGCCTCCGTATTTCCCCAGTACAATTTGTTTATCTACTACCAAATAACTTTAAAAGAATCTCATATAGCAATAATTGACAAGTAATCACATTTTAGGAGGTGTTTTGGGGGATAGGCAACCTCATATCACTTGAGTCGCATGTTTAATACCATATTCGTAATTCGTACTCCCAATTACCTTTTATTTGGATCCCATATTGCCCCGATCGATCCACTTTATTTTTCTGCTGTACTTTTTAGTCGGTTTTCGGCTTGAGACGACTCTCTTGGTACTTGAACCCAGTTTTTAATATCATGCTCATACTCTACTCCCGAATACCTTTCATTTGATTCCCATATTGTCCTAATCGATCTACTTTTGATTTTGGGCCCTACTTTTGGAGCAGTTTTGGACCTGGGACGGTCTCCTAGGTACTTGAACCACATTTGTGATATCATATTCGTATTCTACCCCCAAATACCTCTCATTTGAATCCCATATTGTTCCGATCGATTAACTTTTGATTTTTGACGGAGCTGCTGGGGTAAGGGGGAGCGTCCGCCCCGCTACTGTTATCCAATAAGTATATAGCCCATTGCTATGAATCCGATGATCCGATATGAACCATATTGGCTTCGGATATCGATGGGCTTGTTGTGGGCTTAGGATCCTAGAACTTTGATCTCTTAGCTAGGAATGCATTTCGTTTTTTAGCTAGGGAATGCATTTCTCATACACAAAAAAAATCCAATGAAACTAAACTTTCTGTGAAAAAAATACATGGTCATGGTGATGATGGTGATGATGATGATGATGATGCAGAATACATTGATTACGATCACAGGTGGGGATCACCAAACACAATACAGTGCAACTTTCAGTTACAAAGCTAAACTACCAACTAAAGTCTCTCAAGGCCTATGATAATATTGCTGCTCCTGCTGCTGATGATTATGATGGCGTTTCTTTGGAGATCGTTCGTTGCACATACATTCACATAAAAAACAAGATCAACAATAAACACACAATGTAAATAGTGTAATAAAAACAGAGAATAAAAGATGAAAGATAACGAAAAAAAAAAAATATCGAAATACCAGAGAACAAGAGGAGTAGAGAAGAACTGGGAATGGGTTTCGAACGCAGCCACCATCTCCATAGCCATAACATCAAATGGCATTGATCAATCCCTGCTTAGGTATAGCCGAACGGACAGAGAGACAGCCAGACACAAAACCAAAGGCGATTATGTGGCATGACTTCACATTATTATTGTGCTCCAATATAAGGTAGCACAGCCCAACAGCCACACATAGAGTGTGTGCTGGTGATGTCTCGTCTCTTCTTCGTTCAATATTTTCAGCATCATGATGTTGAATATTTCCCCTTTTTGAATCAATGACAATGAATGACAGTGATGATGACGCTGATGTTGATGCTAGAGAAATGTGGATGCTGTTGATATAGCCTTTTGCATTGTCTGATGCAAACAAAGATGTGTCATGTGACTTTATCGCCGATGAGGCACTTTGAGGAAAATATATTTTCCAACATGAATGGATAGAAGGGGAAAGGGGGGAAAAATGCAACAAGTAGCAAACTGCTTAGTGTTAACAGATGGACAATGGTTATGATCTTTTGGCTATGTTTTATAAGAAGAATCCTTTTCTGGAAGAAACTATGTCAGAGATAAAGAAGAACAAAGATAATAAAAGCTGTCTAAACAAATATTTCTGGAAAAGATGCAAATTTTCAGAAGATTTGATAAAAAAAAATGTTCGCCTCATTCTGATCATTCCCATATAACAGATAAATCTCGAAATTTAGATTACCGGGTTAGGTTAAACAAGTAAAAGAGTGCTAAGTTCGACCGGGCCGAATCTTGGGAACCCACCACCAAGGATTCTGTTAAAATATGGTAGCTATATCTGGTTATAGACCGAATTGGACCATAATTGGCGCAGTTGTTGGAAGTCATAACAGAACACTATAAGCCAAATTTCAGCCAAATTCGATAAAAATCGCGGCTTGTAAGGGCTGAAGAAGTCAAATCAGGAGATCGGTTTATATGAGAGCTATATCAGGTTCTTTATCGATGTGGATCGTACTTGGCACAATTTTTGGCAGATATAACACAATGTTAAAAAATTTCACCATATTGTCCTTATCGGCCCACTTTTGATTTTGAGTGGTGTTTTGGGGTAACGGAGGAGGGTCCGCCCCCTTACGTTATCAACAAATTATAACGCCTATTCCTACTTCGTGACCATATTCGTAATCTACTCGCGAATACCTTTCATTTGATGCCTATATTGTCCCGATCGGTGCACTTCTGATTTTGGGTTGTGTTTTTGGCATAAGGGGGAGGGTCTGTCCCCCTTCCGTTATCAATCAATTATAAAGCCTATTCCCACTTCCTGACCATATTCGTAATCTACTCGCGAATACCTTTCATTTGAGTCCCATATTGTCATGATCGTCAAATAAACCTATATTAAGTGGTTTTGGGGCTGGGGCTGCCCTCCAGGTACTTGGACCCAACTTTTATTATGAAATTCGTATTCTATTTTTGAATACCATTCATTTGAATCCCATATTGTCCCGATCGGTCCACTTTTATTTTTGGGTAGTACTTTTGGGGTAAGGGTCCGCCCCCGCCCCGATGTCAATAAATTACATGGCCTATGTTTCCCCACATATTTGGGCCGACCCAGCCCCAAAACCCCTTAAAATAGGTTTATTTGACAATCACGACAATATGGGACTCTAATAAAAGGTATTCGGGAGTAGATTACGAATATGGTCAGGAAGTGGGAATAGGCTTTATAATCGATTGAGAACGGAAGGGGGACGGACCCTCCCCCTTATGTCAAAAACACAACCCAAAATCAAAAGTGAAACGATCGGGACAATATAGGCATCAAATGAAAGGTATTGGAGAGTAGAATTCGAATATGGTGTTAAAATTAGAGTCTAAGTACCCATCGGGACGCCCCAATCCCAAAACTCCGATCCGCCTTCTTTAACTCTCTGATATCTTTTTAGGGTGGGGACACTTCGCCTTAAATGCGGATATCGAATTTGTGCCATTGTAGCCTATGACGCTGAACGCGTTCGAATCCTGGCGAGATCATCGGACAAAGCGATGGTTGGCGATATTTACGAGGTACTATGCCATGCATGGTCATTTAAAACATTTTTTCCAAAGAAATGTCGCACTGCGGGACGCCGTTCGGACTTGGCTATAAAAAAAGGGTCCCTTATCATTGAGTTTAAACTTGAATCGTTTGTTTGTCCCGTATAGACTCAAAAACGGCTCAACCGATTACTCTGAAATTTTCACAGATTGTGTAGGCTGGTCTGGGAGGAAACATTTTTTGATATCGGTAGGGGAGCGGACTCTCCCCCTTACCACAAAAGTATTACCCAAAAATAAAAGTAGACCGAATGGGACAATATGGGATTCAAATGAAAGGTATTCAGGATTAGAATACTAATTTCATAATAAAAGTTGGATCCAAGTACCTGGGGGGCCGCCCCAGCCCCAAAACGCCTTAAAATAGGTTTATGGGACGATCATGACAATATGGGTCTCAAATGAAAGGTATTCGGGAGTAGATTACGAATATGGTCAGGAAGTAGGAATAGGCTTTATAATTGATTGATAACGGAAGGGGGACGGACCCTCCCCCTTATGCCAAAAAACACAACCCAAAATCAAAAGTGGACCGATCGAGACAATATAGATATCAAATGAAAAGTATGGGGGAGTAGATAACGAATCTGGCATATAAGAGGTCACTCCACCCCCACAAAAACGCCCAAAATGGGCACATTAGCCAATAACGGATATATGGGACCCGATTTGTTTGTTCCGAATAGACAGAACCGATTTTTTTCGAAATTTTTGGTCTGGAAGGAAACAAAGGCTATATAATTTTTCGGTATCGGAAGGGGGACGGACCCTCCCCTTTATGCCAAAACACAATCCAAAATCAAAAGTGGACCGATTGGGACAATATAGGCATCAAATGAAAGGTATTGGAGAGTAGAATACGAATTGGTATTAAAATTTGAGTCTAAGTACCCATCGGGCCGTTCGAACCCCAAAACTCCCCCAAACAGATATACTGGAAGTTCATTTCAATATGGGGCGCAAATGAATGGTATTCGGGAGTAGATTTCGAATCTGGCATACAAAATCGGATCGAATTATAGGGGGTGACGCCCCCGCCTCAAAAACGCCATTAGACCCATTATGACTACATGATACTTGGCTGGACCGATTTTCTTAAAATTTTCATAGATTGTTTACGCATATCTGAAAGGAAACATAGGCTATATAATTTTTAGATATCGGGTGGAGGCGGACCCTCCCCCTTACGCCAAAAACAACCCAGAATCTAAAGTGGACCGATCGAAACAATATAGGTATCAAATGAAAGAAATTGGAGGGTAGAATACGAATTTGGTATTAAAATTTGAGTATAAGTACCCACCGGGCCACCCCATCCCCAAAACTCCCCCAAACAGATTTATTGGAAGTTCATTTCAATATGGGGCTCAAATGAAAGGTATTCGGGATAAGATTTCGAATCTGGTATACAAAATCAGATCGATCAAAACCGCCATTAGACCTATTATGACTACATGATACTTGGCTGAACCGATTTTCGTAAAATTTTCATAGATTGTTTACGTATGTATGAAAGGAAACCTATGCTATATAATTTTTAGATATCGGGTGCAGGCGGACCCTCCCCCTTACGCCAAAAACGCCACCCATATCCGAAAGTTATCCGATGGGCACAATAAGGGTATCAAATGAAAGGTATTGGAGACCAAAAAACGAATATGGTATTAAAATTTGGGTCCAAGTACCCAGCGGGCCCCCCTCCCAGCCCCAAAACATTTCCAAACAGATATATTCGAAGTTCAATTCAATATGGGACACAAATAAAAAATATTCGTAGATTACAAATATGGCATATAACATAAGGTCCAGGTAATGGGAGATCGCCTACCCCCAAATACCCCCAAATGAGCATATTAGCCGACCATGGCTATATGGGACTCAAAGGAAAGCTATTAGGGAGTAGATTACGAATATGACATTAAAGTTTGCGTTCAAGTCTAGGTGGCGCTGTTCCTCCTAAAGATACGTAAAATGTTAAGTTATTTGACCCATTATGACAATATGGGACTCAAATGAAAGGTATTTGAGAGTAGAAACCAAATTTCATACCCAATTTTGGTTCCAAGTGTTTTGGGGTCCGCCCTAAAGCACCCCCTAAACTGAACTTCCGTTGGGAATAAAGAACGAGTTTGATATCTATTTTCACTACAAAGTGCCGGTGGCCGCCCCAGCCCCAAAACACCCTTTAAAAGGTTCATATTTATCGGCCATGGCAATATGAGGCTCAAATTATAGGGTTTTGGAAGTGCAGCACGATTTTGATTTCCATATTTGAGTCGAAATGCCTGAGGTGTCATCCCTCCCCTAATGAGAACATTATCCTAGGGAAGAACATTACCACCAGGAATCGAGAAGGGGCAAATTTTATTTTTGGCCAATATGTTACCTTAGAGGGGGTAGTGTCTACTTAGTGCATGATTGTGTCCATTACCCCATGCGACCACATAAAAAAGCAGGATGGAAGATTTTTATTTTCGTTTAAATTTACATTTTTATATCTTTTAAGAATTTCCCCTTTTTAAAGAACTTCCTGGCAATCAGCAATATTCACATTTGATTCTAACATCAATTTATGGCCTTATCATTAATCATTGCCATAATCATTTGTATTATGATAGGTTTCGCTACTACTCTATTGATTTTGATAGTTTTTGTACTAAATTTAAATTTATGAATGTAAACTTTTTTTCTTTATAATGAACTCATCGTTTGAAAAAATATTCCCACCGTATGTAGTGGCTTTATAGAAGACAACAAAAAAAAAATAGAAAAACAAGAATAAGCCGGGGCAAATATAAGAGCCATAAAATCATTGATTCATAAACAGCTATTGCGGCGCTTTTATTCTAACATCTCAGCTTTTGCAGCTCAGTTTGGCTGGGCTTATTCATTAGTAAGTCTCAACACAAGCCTCAATCGATACTACAAAGACTTTCTTTTAATGAAAACATAAAAAGGCGAAATCTCAAATGGCTAAACAAATTGGAAATGGTTTTTTTCTTCATTGAAGTTGAAAGGAAAATAAAATGATTGTATCTTAACGCCAGGTTAATACAGAAACTTGTGAAGAAAACAAAAAGCCAAACACACACACACACACACGACACATAAAATAAAACCGATATATTAAACGGTAGCCTGCAGAGTTTTAATTAAAATCTTTTCCATACACTTTAATTATAAAAAATGATTGAAGAAACGTTACAATTGTATGGAATAAGAAGAAGATTTGAACAATGAACAGCAGCGAGTATTGATTCGAAAAATTTAGAAAACCGTTTTTTTTTAGAGTTGAAGAATAACAAAAGATTTTCGAATAGAAAATTTGATTAAAATTTTTTTGTAAAACGGTTCAGAGGTTATGGGTATTCACAAAACACAAAATTTTTGTAATCTTTTTTTACAAAATCAAGATATCGGTCTATATGGCAGCTATAAGCAAATCTTAATCAATCTAGACCAAATTGCAGAAATATGTGGAAGGGCTTAACTTAACTCGCTGTCCCAAATTTCTGCATTATCGGACAATAAATGAGCATTTAATGGGCCCAAAATATTAAATCGAGAGATCGGTCTATATGGCAGCTATATCCAAATCCGGACCGATCTGGACCAAATTGATGAAAGATATCGAGGGGCCTAACTCAACTCACTGTCCGAAATTTCAGCAAAATCGTATAATAAACGTGGCTTTTATGGACCTAAAATCCTAAATCGGAGGATCGGTCTATATGGCAGCTATATCCAAATCTGGACCCATCTGGGCCAAATTGACGAATTATGTCGAAGGGCCTAACGCAACTCACTGTTCCAAATTTCAGCAAAATCGGATAATAAATGTGGCTTTTATGGGCCTAAAACCCTATAGCGGAGAATCTGTCTATATGGCAGCTATATCCAAATCTGGACCGATCTGAGCTAAATTGACGAAGGAGGTCGAGGGGCCTAACACAACTTACTGTCCCAAATTTCAGCAAAATCTGATAATAAATGTGGCTTTTATGGGCCTAAGACACTAAATCGGAGGATCGGTCTATATGACAGCTATATCCAAATCCGGACCGATCTGACCCAAACTGACGAAGAATGTCGAGGGGCCTAACACAACTCACTGTCCCAAATTTCAGCAAAAACGGATAATAAATGTGGCTTTCATGGGCCTAAAACCCTAAATCGGAGGATCGGTCTATATGACAGCTATATCCAAATCTAGACCCATCTGACTCTAAATCGGATGATCGGTCTATATGACAGCTATATCCAAATCCTTACCGATCTGGGCCAAATCGACGAAAAATGTCGAAGGGCCGAACACAACTCACTGTCCAAGCAAAATCGGATAATAAATGTGGCTTTTATGGGCCTAAGACCCTAAATCGGAGGATCGGTCTATATGGCAGTTATATCCAAATCCGAACCCATCTGGGCCAAATTAACGAATGATATCGAGGAGCCTTACACAACCCATTGTCCTAAATTTCAGCAAAGTCGGATAATAAATGTGGCTTTTATGGGCCTTAAACCCTAAATCAGAGGATCGGTCTATATGGCAGCTATATCTATATATGGACCCATCTGGGCCAAATTGACGAAGGATGTCGAGAGGCCTATCATAACTCACTGTCCCAAATTTCAGCAAAATCAGATAATAAATGTAGCTTTTATGGGCCTAACACCCTTAATCGGCGGATCGGTCTATATGGGGGCTATATCAAGATATAGTCCGATATAGCCCATCTTCGAACTTAACCTACTTATGGACAAAAAAAGAATCTGTGCAAAATTTCAGCTCAATATCTTTATTTTTGAAGACTGTAGCGTGATTTCAACAGACAGACGGACGGACATGTCTAGATCGTCTTAGATTTTTACGCTGATCAAGAATATATATACTTTATAGGGTCGGAAATGGATATTTCGATGTGTTGCAAACGGAATGACAAAATGAATATACCCCCTTCCTTCGGTGGTGGGTATAAAAATTTACAAAAATTTTTGTAAATATTTACCAAAGTTACCATTTTATCGCCATCCCTGTGGGTTACCACCATAAATAACCTACAACGGATGCTGACTGAGGGATTTGAACCCGTCTACTATGCCAACGATGTTATCATACCTCTTAGGGGTAATGTTCTGATCCAGCTACGCGGAAGGGCCGAAAGGGTCTTGCATATCGTATATGACTGGGCTAGACCCTGGGGCCCCAATGGTAACCCAGAGAAGACTGAAATATGCCTGTTCACGAGGAAGACGTAGGTGGGCCAATATGACGCACCACGTTTGGATATCTGACAAGGTCAAATACTTAGGAGTGATCTTGGATAGGAAACTTAATTGAAAGTGTCACATTCAGAAGCGTTCTGAGAAGGCTCACAGATGTTGGGCAAAATATAGACAGGCCATAGGCTCGAAAGGACCTGAATCCGCGGATAGTCCACTGGCTCTACAGGATTGTGATTTGACCAATACTTACTTACGACTCATTAGTTTGGTGGACTGCTATGGAGAAAAAAATGCAACATAAGGACCATACAACGGGTTCAAAGAACATGTTGTCTTGGCATAGGCGAAGCGATGAGGACAATGCCCACAAGGGCGCTGGAGACTATTCTGGATATCCGACCCTTTGACATACTAATTAAGTCTGAGGCAGCCACCGCGGCTATGAGACTTAAGGTGATGGGAGAATGGATTGAGGATGGGAGCAACTCATGCCATCGCGGTATAATCGAAGCGATAATAAGAAGCCTGGAAGGAAGGAAACGGGTTTCCGATCAGATACCTGAGACGATTGCGAGCCACTGCTGCCAGCGGCACAGTCTTGGATTGACCGAACCCTAGTATTGCCATCTGGAAGATCATATAACACTGATGAATCAAAGCTAAAGAACAGAGTTGGATTCAACCTGGGGGTCCGCATTGAGATCCCAGGTACTGAGATGTGTTTTATACTGCCTGACCACAATAGGGTCCCGCAGGCGGAGATCCGGGCTATCACGCAATGCGTGAAGTGGTGTGGTACTAACGCGAGATTGTCGAGTGTGAACATCTTTACGGACAGCAAAATGGCCATATTGGCAATAACAACCAGGTAGGTAAAGCGAAACAGTCGGTAGGACGGCGAACAACCTATGGGGTGATCCGGAACCTGAGAGACGAGGCTATTACTGAAAGGAAGTAAGAAGGAGCTCAGTACAGCTTTTGACGGCATGTAACACTATGGAACAGCGAAAGAGTCGATAGGACTGCGAAAATCCTATGGGGTCATCCGGATCGTGAGAGGACGTGACTATTACTGAAAGGAAGTAAGAAGGAGGTCAGTATAGCTATTGGTATCATAATGGGACATGAAGGACTACGAGCTAACTTATGCAAAATCATTGCCCAGCTTTCGCGGCTAAAGGACACCGGTACTAAGGTGGCGACACCTTAGTCGAGGTTCCTTTTTTGATTTTAGAGCACACAACAAGCCGATTACTGGCTTAGGTGTACGTCCATAGTAGCATGGGCCGGATTTATATCCGCGCCCTCTTTTCAACCTAACCTAACTCAACCTACCAAGTTTTTCATTAAAAATAAAAATTCAGACAAAAAATCTTGCAAAAATAAAAATGAAACAAAGTTTCATAGAAATCAAAAAAACGTCCTCTACCCTTCTGATATCAGAAGGGTAGTGATCTCTCCCCCTTACCCCAGAACCACTACCCAAAATCAAAAGTGGACCGATATAGGCAATATGGGTATCAAACGAAAGGAGAGAAAAATACGAATATGGTATTAAAATTTGGGTCAAAATTTCCAGGCCGCCCTAACCCCCCAATAAAATCATATTAGACGTTTATGTCAACACAAATGAAAATTATTTCAGAGTAAAAAATGTTTGAGGGTATGCTCCAAAACGACCCTTAAGCTGAACTTATTTTTCGGCCATAACAATATGGGGCTCAAATAAAAGGTATTTGGCAGTAAAGAACAAATTTGGTATCAATTGTCAGAATAAAATATCGGGGCCGACCCATTAGCAATGGGTCTTTCTCTCTTCCTTCTTGGTGTTACAAACAAATTCACTAAGTTATAATATCCTGTACCAAAGTAGTGGTGTAGGGTATAGGTCGGTTGGGATTGTAAATAGGCCATATAAGTCCATGTTTCGATATAGCTGCCATATAAACCGATCTTGGATCTTGACTTCTTGAGCAACTAGAGGGCGCAATTTTTACCCGATTTTGCTGAGGCGTTTTCTTATGACTTCCAACAACTGTGCTAATTACCTTTCAACTAAGCCGATCTGGGGTCTCGACTTTTTGAGTGTTGTTATGACTTTGAACAACTGTGCCGAATATGTTTCAAATCTGTTCATAACCTGATATAGCTGCCATATATAGGGCGCAATTATTATCCGATTTGGCTGAAATTTCCACGACATTCAACATTCATGTCAAATATGGTCTGAATCGCTCTTTAGCCTGATACAGCTCCCATATAAAACGATCTCCCTATTTTACTTCTAGAGCCGCTAAAGGGCGCAATACTTTTTCGAATTGGCTGAAATTTTACACAATGACTTCTACTATGGTCTTCAATATGCACACATCTGAATTTGAACAGGGCTCTCAAAGACGACTTGATTCGCAAGCGTAAACAAAGCGGAAACAAGTAAAATCTTATCTCCCTTATTCAAATCCAATTTATCCAACAATGCCAATAGCAACAAACAAACACAATTTGTTCTCTGCACTGAGATCAGAAATCATGATCTACTAACCAGTCAAAGTGTTTTGAATAACAATAGCACACACTTTCTCAACTTTTAAAAGTTTTTTACTATGCTACTCTTTGTACAGAAAGCATTGATCAAACTAAGCGCCTCTCAAGGCATAATTTCATGGGAACTAGAAAATTTATTGGCTACTTGCCCAGCTGTCATCAAAACATTTTAGAAAAACAGCTGGCCATTCCGACGTTTCAAAGAAAAGCGTCACTTGAGATATATCATTCTTAAAGCATTACATTTTTCCATTTTAAAGCCTTTTTTGCTGTTTTTCTCCCCTTTGTTTAATGAATGAATGTCATTTCTGCCATGTAACAAGTCTCATAATTCTGCATACCTTGTCGTCTGATGGACATCAGTTTCTACTTTGTTTTTACTAAACTTTTTCTTAAAATATCATAAACAACAAACATTGGATATGATTTATTATCACAAGCAGACAGCAGATGAATGAATCAAAAAGGATTGTCGTAAAAATTAACAGACATTAAAATGTGAATTCGCACAGACTGAGCAGACAAAGTATTCTGTCCCCCCACGTTCCTACAGGCAGACAGACAGACAGACAGACAGATATAAATGTTCTTAAAGCCTTGTGGCTTTGAGTCAATGAAGATGGGTGAGAAACTGGTTCAGTCTACA
This sequence comes from Stomoxys calcitrans, assembly GCF_963082655.1. Classification (NCBI taxonomy): domain Eukaryota; kingdom Metazoa; phylum Arthropoda; class Insecta; order Diptera; family Muscidae; genus Stomoxys; species Stomoxys calcitrans. The sequence goes on along the minus strand of NC_081553.1, from coordinate 33,567,434 downwards.
CTAAGCGCCTTCTAATTTTAGTTCTTTGTTTGCCTCTTGGTTCTGGAGTATATTTGTGGCCCAAACAATGTTTAAGCTTTTATGGACACTGACAATGAAGATTAATGTCTGTTGTGACTTTTAATTTGAATTTTGAGCGATTTATGATTTTTTGAAAACGAACAATTATTATTATTTTTATTGTTTATGATTACCGGAGATGATGGGAAGCGAAAATTTTGCCAAACTATAAATGAGCTTTGAATAAAAAAAAATTTTAATTATTTTAAATTAAAAAAAAAAATAAAAAATAAAAAAAAATATAAAATAAAATAAAATAAAATAAAATAAAATAAAATAAAATAAAATAAAATAAAATAAAATAAAACAAAATAAAATAAAATAAAATAAAATAAAATAAAATAAAATAAAATAAAATAAAATAAAATAAAATAAAATAAAATAAAATAAAATGAAGTGAAATGAAATAAAATAAAATAAAATAAAATAAAATAAAATGAAATGAAATAAAATAAAATAAAATAAAATAAAATAAAATAAAATAAAATAAAATAAAATAAAATAAAATAAAATAAAATAAAATAAAATAAAATAAATTAAAATAAAATAAAATAAAATAAAATAAAATAAAACAAAATAAAATAAAATAAAATAAAATAAAATAAAATAAAATAAAATAAAATAAAATAAAATAAAATAAAATAAAATAAAATAAAATAAAATAAAATAAAATAAAATAAAATAAAATAAAATTAAATAAAATAAAATAAAATAAAATAAAATAAAATAAAATAAAATAAAATAAAATAAAATAAAATAAAATAAAATAAAACAAAATAAAATAAAATAAAATAAAATAAAATAAAATAAAATAAAATAAAATAAAATAAAATAAAATAAAATAAAATAAAATGAAATGAAATGAAATAAAATAAAATAAAATAAAATGAAATAAAATAAAATAAAATAAAATAAAATAAAATAAAATAAAATAAAATAAAATAAAATAAAATAAAATAAAATAAAATAAAATAAAATAAAATAAAATAAAATAAAATTAAATTAAATAAAATAAAATAAAATAAAAAAAAATAAAATAAAATAAAAAAAAATAAAATAAAATAAAATAAAATAAAATAAAATAAAATAAAATAAAATAAAATAAAATAAAATAAAATAAAATAAAATAAAATAAAATAAAATAAAATAAAATAAAATAAAATAAAATAAAATAAAATAAAATAAAATAAAATAAAATAAAATAAAATAAAATAAAATAAAATAAAATAAAATAAAATAAAATAAAATAAAATAAAATAAAATAAAATAAAATAAAATAAAATAAAATAAAACAAAACAAAATAAAATAAAATGAAATATAATTAAAATAAAATAAAATAAAATAAAATAAAATGAAATATAATTGAAATAAAATAAAATAAAATAAAATAAAAAAAAATAAAATACAATAAAATAAAATAAAATAAAATAAAATAAAATAAAATAAAATAAAATAAAATAAAATAAAATAAAATAAAATAAAATAAAATAAAATAAAATAAAATAAAATAAAATAAAATAAAATAAAATAAAATAAAATAAAATAAAATAAAATAAAATAAAATAAAATAAAATAAAATAAAATAAAATAAAATAAAATAAAATAAAATAAAATAAAATAAAATAAAATAAAATAAAATAAAATAAAATTAAATAAAATAAAATAAAAATATGAATTATTTTAATAAAAGTGCAGAAAAGTATACGACTTTTTGGAAAAAATTATATTTTTCTCTTTTTTTGTTCTCTTTTTCAGATTTCTGCCATTGGTAACTTTGAATTAGAGATATTAGAAATTTCAAATACAAATAACCATTTACTCTCCGGTTATTGCTGTGGTGTTCCTTTAGAAGTAAGAAGTACAAAAACAACGGGTAAGTTAAATCTTTAATTACATATACGAATTGTATAGCCGACTTCCCTACCCTTTGTACTGCTTAAACTTCAAAGTCTTTTATTTTTTACAAAAATTTGTTTTTTGATATTATTGTCATTTTTCCCTTTTCAGGGTGTCCACCTTGTTCAACGGCATTTCGTTTATGCCTGAAGGAGTACTCTGCCGCTGATCAAGGTATTCCAAGTATATCGACAGGCTGTTCATTTGGCCAGAATACAACTGGAATATTGGGTGGCTCAAGTTTTGTGCTAAGTGATCCTGCCCGAGGTGCCATAGTTTTGCCCTTTACATTTCGATGGACGGTAAGTGAAAATTTTTTATAGAAATATTAAGTGATAAAAAATGTAAAATATGGCAACAAATACACAACATGCCTAAGGCTGACATATACTTGGAAAGACCTTGCTAAAAGCAAAGATAGTATTCATACCCAAGCTCAGCAAATCAAGGTGTGCTACTCAAAAGCAAGCAATGTAAAGAGACATCAATGTAAAGGGGGTCTCCGAGCGTGTAATGAGGGATTGGAAGAAACTGAAATTCTTAGCGGGGAAATCTTCGAATCTATTGTTTGCTAGAACATACAGAGCACCACAAACCGAAGGCAGAAAAGCCTCGAAGCTCGAAATAAGGATTGTTTCAAAAAATGATCCCATATGCTTTAAACTTTTTTCGACAATTTTGTTGTAAGAGGAATGAATCGTCCACAAATACTTGGGATTCGAAACTGGGCACACGGATCAACAATGAGAGGCTTTTCAATGTCATCAATACATCTACCCACAGATGCACAGAATCATGTGTATGCCATGGGAGTAGTGTAATTGTGTAGCAATAAATCTGCCATTGCACAAAATCACATGCACTGGGAAAAGTACAGCTAACAGAGAGGGTTGTCGAGCGTGGTTTATGTAGTATTTATATCATAGAGGCGTTTTTGCAATAAATTCGGTTTTTGCAATAAATAAGGGCAATACAGGCACTCAAATGAAAGGAATTTAGAAGAACAATACAAATGTGATATAAAAAGTTGGCTCCAAGTACGCAGGGGCCGACCTAAGGTCAAAATAAAAGTGGAGCAATAGGGACAATATGGGACTCAAAAGAGAGGTATGCGAGAGTAGTGTATGAATGTGATATTAAAAATTCTGTACAATGACCTAGAAAGCCGTACATAGGTCAAGACCGCTCCAAAGGTACCGCCAAAAATCAAAGTAAACCGATGGTGACCATATGGGACTCAAATGTAAGGTATTTGGAAGTAGAAAACGGATGTGATTTCTAAAATCTAATCCCAATAACTAATGCGCTGCCCAAGCCAAAAACCCCCCCAAAAGTACCACCCAAAATCAAAAGTGAAAGATGCCAATGAAAGGTTTTTGAGGCTTAAAACTTGAATCGGACTGCACTCATTGGTATATGAGAAGTTTGCCCCTGTTCCTTAGTGGCATATTCATGGCCAAACACATTTTTTCTTATACGAATCTGATATCCAAATGTGGGACATAGTGTTTGGGGGGAGCGCCCCTCCCAAAAAACACCCCCAGAGAGGACACATTTGCAACCATAGCAATATGGGGCTCATATGAAAGGTCTTTGAGAGTAAAGCACGAATTTGATATCAACTTTCGGGAAAAGGTATCTACAGGGCCACCCCACCCTCATAACACCACCCAAATAGTATGTATTTGCTGACCATTGCAATATGGAGCTCAACTCAAGGTATGTTAGAGTAGAACACGAATCAGATATATATTTCCAAGGCCAAGTCACTCAAAAGAGTACATCCCCGAAAACACCCCCAACCGGTCATTTTTGGCGACTATGGGAATATGGGGCTTAAATGGAAGGTATTTGGGAGTAGATAACGGTGCTGATATATTTTGAGGTCTTAGTGTTTGAGGGACCACCCCACTACCCAAAACACTTTCAAATCGGGCATATCTATCGACCATGTCATCGTGGGGGCTCAAATAAATGATATTTGAAAGTAGAGCACGGTGTTGATAACCAATTTCGGGACCAATTTTCTGTGGGTAACAGTAATTATTTACTGACCATCGCAATATGGGGCTCAAATAAAGGAATTTGGGAGTTGAATATGATGTGGGACCGTGTATTTGGCGCACCGCCCCTTCCCCAAAACACCTCCCAAAGAGTTCAAATTTACCGACCATGGCAAAATGTAGCTCAAATGAAAGTTATTTGAGATTAGAAAACTAATTTGATAACCAATTTTGAACACAAGTGTTTGGGGGACGCCTCAACCCGTAAACTCTCCTTAAACCAAAGGCAATATGGGGTTTAAATCAATGGTATATGAGAGAAGAGCAGGGCCCAGTGTCTGGGGGACCACCTCACCGCCGAAAACACCCCTTAATAGGACATCATGAGGATATAGGGCTAACATAAAGTCTTTTAAGAAGGGAGTACAACTGACATCCTAACTTAAATGACTCTAAACCCTCTGAGCGAACTTATAGGCCAATGAAGATCATACGGGATTCAGATAAAGGCATTTATACTGTAATACTGTTAGGCAAGCGTTATACATTTGCTATTATCTAAGCTAAGGAGGCCACCGTAGCGCAGAGGTTAGCATGTCCGCCTATGACGCTGAACGCCTGGGTTCGAATCGTGGCGAAACTATCCGAAAAAAAAATGTCAGCGGTGGTTTTCCCCTCCTAATGCTGGCAACATTTGTTAGGTACTATGCCATGTAAAACTTCTCTCCAAAGAGGTGTCGCACTGCGGCATGCCATTTGGACTCGGCTATAAAAGGGAGGCCCCTTATCATTGAGCTTAAACTTGAATCGGATTGCACTCATTGATATGTGAGAAGTTTGCTCCTGTTCCTTAGTGGAATGTTCAGGGGAAAAATTTGCATGGTATTCACTAAATGCTCTTTAATTGTCGAAAATGAATATTCAAAGGATAATTTTTTTCCATCTAAAGTAAAAGAAGGCGTAGCGAAGCGGGCCCGGTTCAGCTAGTCTCCCATATTAACCTATCCTCCGATTTGGCTTCTTGAACCCCTAGAAGCCTCAATTTTCATCCGATTTGACTGAAATTTGAAACAAAGACTTGTGTTATGACTTTCAACATCCATGGCAAGTATGATCCCAATCGGTTCATTAACAGATATAGCCCCCATATAAACCGATCTCCGGTTTTGACTTCTTGAGTCGCTAGAAGAATAAAATTTCAACTGATTTGGTTTAAATTTGACCCATCAACAACATCATTGATAAGTTTTATCCTAATCGGTCAATATGGTGATATAAGGCTCCCCTAAATACCCATATCCCGATATGACTTCTTGAGTCCATTGAAGCCTCAATCAGTTCCTGATTTGATTGCAACAAAATTGCCCAAAAAGTAATTGCGGATTTTTTTAATAAAACTTACAATGAACTTTAATCAAATGTACTTTTTTTACATTTTTTTTCTAAAGCAAGCTAAAAGTAACAGCTGATAACTGACAGAAGAAACAATGCAATTACAGAGTCCCAAGCCGTTGAAAAAATTTGTCAACGCCGACTATATGAAAAATCCGCAATTACTTTTTGGGCAACCATTTTGGGCATTTTTAGCGCAATCCATGGTGGTGGGTACCCAAGCTTAGGCCCTGACAAACTTAGCTCACATTTTTGCTTGTTTGTTCTTCATCCTCTCAACTTTTAATTGAACCTCGTATTTGTCCATGAAAGAATCAGCCTGGCTATCAGCCATAAATTCAAAATATTTTTAAATTTTGGTTTTCTTTTTTTGAGGTTTAGGTAATGCATGGATGCCTTAGTTCTTTTTTTCGAATTTGACAACCCGTAGCTTTTGAAAAAAATCATTAATTTTAAAGAAAACGAAAAAAAAAATCCACTAATTCTTTAATCATAATTCTTAAGTTAGACTTTTTTACACGCCATATAAACTAAACACAGCGAAACCAAAGGAAGCCATCGCATCGGGGCAACCGAGTGTGGCAAGTGGTGGCACTGGCGGCAAATCTAGAGAAACCTCCATAAAACCTCCAAAATGATGGTTAAGGTCTTCCCAAATAAGAAAGAAAAAGAAGACAACATGAATAACACTCACTACTTGGCTAGCCAAGAGGTGATCTTGTTAAACAACACCACAAGATTTTGACTTTTGCTAACCCAGGAAATGTGTGTGCTTTGGATACAACACCAAGAGCGTGTGTGGTCATTCCGGCAAACAGACCATGCAATGCTGCTACCAAAAAAAACTAAAATTTATAATTTTTAATTGCCTTTTTTTTTGGGCTCTGCTTAAGGCAGATTAAAAGGTTAAACTGTAGGAAACATACAATTTAAGCGTAACACAGTACCATCCCAAAGCAAGAATGAGAAGAAAACCAAAGAACTTCAGTAAAACTAAGCCATGTCGTACACCACACAAAAAATAGGGGCGATACCCTATTTTGGGAAGATTTCTTGGTTTCTTTTGGCTTGGGGAGATTTCCAACTTCAACTAAATTTAGTCGACACACACGGCTATGAATAAATTAATTAAAAAACCAAAATAACTGAGTCATCTTCAAATTGGGTTGGGTCATACAAATGTAAGATATTGAATGTTTTTTCATGCCCTAACAGAAATTGTTACAAATTCGGCTTAAACATGTCTGCATTAATAACACGCTGGTTTACATTTTTGTTTGTAATTTTTTTTCCACAAATTTTTGTTTTGGTTTCATACCCAAACTCCATATACCCCTCTTTTGAAATTATTTCATTTTTTAAAAAATGATGGTCCTGGAGACGTATAAAAAACTATTTGAAATGCCAAAAACAACAACAGAAACCCCAAAAATGATGAATATGTTACTAACAAACTCAAACATCACCTCAAATACTTCATATATTCAATCACTTGGATTTTTTTTTGCGGTTGTAGATGTTCTCCCTTAGCGTTGTTGTTATGGGGCCATTGCTGAGGCGCTCACTCCTAGGTTTTGGTTAATTATGAACATCTTTAGGTTTATTGTTAAACAAAAATCTATTTAAGTGTTAAATATTCTGCTTGGTGTATAGAGCCCCAGAGCCTTGCACCACAGGAAGCGCTTGGGGTTTGTTTTGTAGTTTGCAACCCGTTGTTTTCTTAAAGTAATCTAATTGGTGATAGTAAGGCATACAAATGGATGTGTTATAGCAATTGCCATATGTACTCCACATATATCATTCACATGCATTCACTAGATTTTGATAACATTATTCATTTGATTCATATTCATTTTGGCCGGACCGAACTTTGGATACCCACCACCTCGGGTATATATGTAAACCAACTTTCATTCCGAATCTGAACCGATCTGGACCAAATTGGCGAAGGATGTCGAAGGGCCTAAGACAACTCACTGTCCCAAATTTCAGCAAAATCGGATAATAAATGTGGCTTTTATGGACCTAAGACCCTAAATCAGAGGATCGATCTATATGGCAGCTATATCCAAATCTGGACCGATCTGAGCCAAATTAACGAAGGATGTCGAAGGGCCTAAGAGAACTCACTGTCCCAAATTTCAGCAAAATCGGATAATAAATGTGGCTTTTATGGGCCTAAGACCCTAAATCAGATGATCGGTGTATATGACAACTATATCCAAATCTGGACCGATCTGAGCCAAATTAATGAAGGATGTCGAAGGGCCTAAGACAACTCACTGTCCCAATTTTCAGCAAAATCGGATAATAAATGTGGCTTTTATAGGCCTAAGACCCTGAATCGGAAGATCGGTGTATATGGCAGCTATATCCAAATCTGAACCGATCTGAGCCAAAGTGAAGAAGGATGTCGAAGGGCCTAAGACAACTCAATGTCCCAAATTTCAGATAAATCCGATAATAAATGTGGCTTTTATGGCCCTAAGACCTTAAATAGGTGTATATGGCAGTTATATCGAAATCTGGACCGATCTGAGCCAAAGTGAAGAAGGATGTCGAAGGGCCTAAGACAACTCACTGTCCCAAATTTCAGCAAAATCGAATAATAAATGTGGCTTTTATGGGCCAAAGACCCCAAATCAGAGGATCGATCTATATGGCAGCTATATCCGAATCTGGACCGATCTGAGTCAAATTGACGAAGGATGTCGAAGGGCCTAACACCACTCACTGTCCCAAATTTCAGCAAAATCGGATAATAAATGTGGCTTTTATTGGCCTAAGACCCTAAATCGGAGGATCGGTCTATATGGGGGTTATATCAAGATATAGTCCGATAAAGCCCATATTCGCCTATGGACAAAACAAGTAAACGCGTGCTAAGTTCGCCAGGCCCAAATCTTGGATACCCACCACCATGGATTCTGCGTGTTATAGGCTAACATAGACCGTACTTGGCGCAGTTGTTGAGTCATAACAGAACACTATATTCAAAATTTCAGCCAAATCGGATAGAAATCGAGGCTTGTATGGGCTCAAAAGTCTAATCGGGAGATCGGTTTGTATGAGAGCTATAACATGTTCTTGACCGTACTTAGCACAGTTGTTGAGACTCAAACCAGAATACCGCGTACAAAATTTCGATAAAATCGGATGAAAATCGAGGGTTTTAGGGGCGCAAAAAGTCAATCGGTTCAGAGTTAGATATAGTTCTCATCTTATATATAAAATTCAATTTGTGTTTGTTTGTCGGTTTGTTTGTTTGTTTGTTCCGTCTAGAATCAAAAACGGCTGAACCGATTTCCTTGAAGTTTTCACAGCATGTGTAGGTTGGTCTGGAAGGAAACATGTGCTATACAATTTTTTGATATCGGGAGGGGGGCGGACTCTCCCCCTTACTACCCAAAAATAAAAGTGGACCGATCGGGACAATATGGGATTCAAATGAAAAGTATTCAGGAGTAGAGTACGAATTTCATAATAAAAGTTGGGTCCAAGTACCTTGGGGGCCGCCCCAGCCCCCAAAAACCCCTTAAAATAGGTTTCTTTGATGATCAAGACAATATGGGCTTCAAATGAAAGGTATTCGGGAGTAGATTACGAATATGGTCAGGAAGTGGGAATAGGCTTTATAATCGATTGAGAACGGAAGGGGGACGGACCCTCCACCATTACCCAAAAACACCATCCAAAATCAAAAGTGGACCTATGGGGACAATATGGGTATCAAATGAAAACTATGTGGGAGTAGATAACAAATCTGGCATGTCGAAGTATACGGGGTCACCCCATCACCATAAAAACGCCCAAAGTGGGCACATAAGCCAATCACGGATATATGGGACTCGATTTGTTTGTTCCGTATAGACTGAAAAACAGCAGAAACGATTTTCCCGAAATATTTTCGCATATTGTGTAGGTTGGTCTGGAAGGAAACATAGGCTTTATATCGGAAGGGGGACGGACCCTCCCCCTTATGCGAAAAACACTACCCAAAATCAAAAGTGGACAATATAGGTATCAAATGAAAGGTATTGGAGAGTAGAATACGAATATGGTATGAAAATTTGAGTCTAAGTACCCATCGGGCCGCCCCATCCCCAAACTCCCCTAAACAGACATATTGGACATTCATTTCAATATGGGGCTCAATTGAGAGGTATTCGGGAGTAGAATTCGAATCTGGCATACAAAATCTGTTCGAAGTATAGGGGGTCACGCCACCCCTCAAAAAAACCATTGGGCTCCTTATGACTATATGATAATTGGCTGAAACGATTTTACCCAGCGGACAGTAGAAAACGAGTTTGATATCCAATTTTGGAGCCAAATGTTTTGGGGTACGCCCTAAAGCACCCCCTAAACTGAACTTCATTTCCGTTGGGAATAAAGAACGAATTTGTTACCGAATTTCAGTAATTTCAAAGTGCCGGTGGCCGCCCCTATTCCGATTCAAGTTTAAACTCAATGACCTTTTTTTATAGCCGAGTCCGAACGGCGTCCCGCAGTGCGACACCTCTTTGGGGAACATTTTTTAAATTACCATGCATGGCATTGTACCTCGCAAATGTCGCCCACATTAAGAGGAGATAAAACCGCTTTGTCCGTTGTTCTCGCCAGGATTCGACTGCGTTCAGCATCATAGGCTACAATGGCACGAATTCGATATTCGCATTCATGGCGAAGTGTTCCCACCCTAAAAAGATATTCAAGAGTTAAAGAAGGTGCAGCGGAGTGGGCCCGATTCGGCTAATACATATATATAGCGGCCGATTTTAAGTCCTAGAGCCACGTCAAGTGCATTTCTAGACCAGCGCTTTCTTCGACGCCTACCTCAATATCTAAGAAGTTTGCTCGAAATCGGTTCTGATTTAGATATAGCTGCCATATATGTATATCGCCCGATTTTCACTTCTAGAGCCACTGTAAGCTCATTTGTTGACCAATCTAAATTTTCACAGCTCTTTCCAAGATGACTTTCAAAATATTTATAAAGTTTGGCCGAAATCGGTTCACATTTAGATATATCTCCCATATATATGTTCGTCCGATTTTGAGTCGAAATCGGTTCAGATTCAGATATATCTGCCATATATTGGATTGCCCAAAAAGTAATTGCGGATTTTTTAAAAGAAAGTGAATGCATTTTTAATAAAACTTAGAATGAACTTTAATCAAATATACTTTTTTTACACTTTTTTTCTAAAGCAAGCTAAAAGTAACAGCTGATAACTGACGGAAGAAACAATGCAATTACAGAGTCACAAGCTGTGAAAAAATTTGTCAACGCCGACTATATGAAAAATCCGCAATTACTTTTTGGGCAACCCAATATGTGGTGGTCCGATTTTGAGGTCAGTTGTTATTCGATTCTCTCGTAATTTGGCAGGATTAACTTTCTTATGATTTTCGACATTACTGGTGATTTTAAGAGAAATCGGTTCAGATTCAGATATAGTTGGCATATATATATATCGCCCGATTTTCACTTCTAGAGTCACTGCAATCGCATTTATTGACCAATCTTGCCAAAATTTTGTACAACGTTTTTCTCAACGACTATCACAATCTCTAAGAAGTTTGCTCGAAATCGGTTCAGATTCAGATATAGCTCTCATATATAAGTTCATCCGATTTTGAGAAATATCGCAATAAAGTGCTCAATTTTAAACCAATTTTCTCGAAATTTGGCATGAAGGATTTTCTCATGACTAATAATATTGCTGGTGAATTTCATAGAAATCGGTTCAGATTTAGATATAGCTGCCATATATATATATCACCCGATTTTCACTTCTAGAGCTACTGTAAGCGCATTTATTGACCAACCTTGCCAAAATTGTGCACAACTCATTCCTTGACGACTATCACAATGTCTGAGAAGTTTGGTAAAAAACGGGTCAGATTTAAATGTAACTCCCATATATATGTTCGTCAGATTTTGGAAAATTTGCAATATTGTTGTCATATCTCAACCTTAGTTAATACAGTTTGAAAATATTTGCTTGAAATTTGATACCGATTGTTTAATAACCCATCTGAAAACATCCGCATCATAATTTTTTCCATCCACAATTTCTAATTTTCCTTGGTAAAAAACAAGTACCAACTCTTTTTCTTTAGCCAAGAAGTTTGTGTCTTAAGTCTTTTGTTTTTCACAGGCAATGGCTGTTTGCTGCTGCCAAACCATCAATGTACCATGTTCCACTTGTTGCACGATGCGACTGTTTTAAACGTTTTCTTATGGTTTTTCAATTGCTTTAGCAGCTATTGAAATTGGCGGGAGTTCACATGAACGAGATCGTGCTTAAATTGCGCTCTAAAAATTAGACACTAATTAAATGAAAAGTGTCTTGAAAAGTAAACAGCTCCAAAGGAAAAAAGTACAGATTGCACTGGCTTTAAAACTAGATAAAAATTTCATAATTTTTTTTACAAAACCAAAACAAAATTAAAAAATAGTTATCTATTTCGTCTGAACATTTCCTTACCCTCTATAAAGTTTTGCAGTTACAGCTTTAGTTTTCATTTGATTATTGACTCATTTTTTTTGCCACCAAGGTTTTTCATTATCATTGCATTCTTAAGAAAATCATAGTGGCAAAAAACAAGCGAGTATAGTGAAAAAAAAGAGCGCAAAAATTCAAAACGTTTAAGCCAAATGCAGTTTATCCACGTTCAAAGCTCTTAAAACGTTTTTAAATCGAACATACACATGCACAGCTAACACACACCTAAGCACTTTAGAGCCATAGCGGGCACTTCTCTGACCGACCGGTGTGGCAAGAAAAAGAAAAAATGTTCAAACACAAAAAATAGCAATGCTTAACTGACTGTCAGTCAGTGCGAACAAGGAGTGGAGGGAGCCATTACGGTGGCTTTTGTGGAGTGGAGCATTTTAATGCAGTTTTCGATTGCTATAGGCGCAACAACAACAACAACCACAGTAGCCTATACACACAAGTCCACAGTTAGTAGGGGCATATGCTGTTGGACAGTCGTTCGTCAGTCATTGAGTTTTGTTCAGCAACCTGTTTCGTGGGAACATTGCCTTGTCGAATAAACTTACTTTGGCCAACAGACTTAAGCACCACAACGTTAACAAAAATAATAAAAAAAAAAAAAACAAAATGAGAAGAAGAAAAAAAAAAAGATACCTAGAAGTGGACGGTACAGAGGCGTAAAGCAAGCTGGGGCAATAAAAGGGCCCCTAGAAAAAACGAAAAAAAAATTAAAGAAGTTTAAAAAGATTTTAAAAAATAAGTAAAAATTTCAAACTAAGAGACTCTCTGTCCTCTTAGTTACCAAATTTAGTTTAATTTTGTTACAGCGCTCCTTGATTTCTTTTTCTGCCTCTCCGTCTGAGTTCAAGGCCCCACATTCCCTTTGTTGAACCTATGCTGTTTTCACGTTTATTTCTTTTAAGAACTGACCAAATTGTCTGCAGTGAACACTAACTCTCATATCGTTTTTTTTTTTTATTTTCAAGAGAAGAAGTTAAGGCTTCAAAGAAGTAACGCTTTAGTGTTAAATCTACGGGTATTGGCGTCTCTTGATGTTCCTAAACATTTTTGGGTATGAATGTTCGATAGGCTATTTGTTTTGTAACATCAGTTTATACAACGAATGTCATGCTGGCTGTTAATAAAGGCCTTCTGCATATCAATAAAATATAAAAATTTTCTGTAGAAGGGCGTCGAAGAGCCTAACTAAACTCACTGTCACAAATTTCAGTGACATCGGACAATAAATGCGTCTTTTATGGGCCCAAAACCTAAAACCTAGATATCGGTGTATATGGCAGCTATATCCAAATATAGACCGATCTGTGTGATATTGCAAAAGTATGTCAAGGGGCTTAACTTAACTCACTGTCCCGAATTTCGGCGACATCGGACATTAAATGGGCATTTTATGGGCCCAAAACCTTAAATCAAGAAATCGGTCTATATGGCAGCTATATCCAAATCTGGAACGATTTGGGCCAAGTTGCAAAAACAAGCCGAAGAGCCTAACACAAAGCACAGTTCCAAATTTCGGCGAAATTGGACAATAAATGCCCCTTTTATGGGCCCAAAACCTAAAACCTAGATATCGGTCTATATGGCAGCTATATCCAAATCTGAACCGATCTGAGCCAAATTGACGAAGGATATCGAAGCGCCTAAGACAACTCACTGTCCCAACTTTCAGGAAAAACGGGAAATAAATGTTGCTTTTATGAGCCTAAGACCCTAAATCGGAGGATCGGTCTATATGGCAGCTATATCCAAATCTAGACCGATTTGAGACAATTTGAAGAAGGATGTCTAATGGCCTAACACAACTCACCATCCCAAATTTCAGCGAAATCGGGTAATAAATGTGGCTTTTATTGGCCTAAGACCCTAAATCGGAGGATCGATCTATATGGAAGCTATATCCAAATCTGGACCGATCTTAGCCAAACTGACGAAGGGCGTCGAAGGGTCCAACGCAACTCACTGTCACAAATTTCATCAAAATCGGATAATAAATGTGGCTTTTGTGGGCCTAAGACCCTAAATCGGAGGATCGGTCTATATACCCACCACTTTATACCCACCACCTAAGGATGGGTGTATACTTACCTAGTCATTCCGTTTGTAACTCCTCGAAATAATGATCTGCGTCCCCTTAAAGTATATATATTCTGGATCGACTCGACACTCTGATTCGATCTAACCATGTCCGTCCGTCCGTGCGTCCGTTCGTCTATCAAAATCACGATAGCGGTCGAACGCGTAAAGCTAGACGCTTGAAATTTTGCACAGATACTCAAAATTGATGTAGGTGGTTGGGAATTGTAAATGGGCCATATCGGTTCAGATTTAGATATCGCACCCATATAAACCGATCTCCCGATTTGACTTCTTGAGCCCCTGGAAGCCGAAATATTTGACCGATTTGGCTGAAATTTTGAATGTAGTTTTCCGTTATGACGTTTAACATCTGTGTCAAGTACGATCCGAATAGGTCTATAATCTGGTATAGCTCCCATTTAAACCCATCTCCCGATTTGACTTCGTGACCCCTTACAAGCCGCATTTTTTGTCCGATTTGGCTGAAATTGAGCATGCGGTGACCTCCAATAACTGTGCCGAGTGCAGTCCAAATCGATCTATAACCAGATATAGCTCCATAACCTGATATAGAGTGCCATATTCCCGTAATTGGTCAATATATACTTACTTGGTAGGTTTTGGGGATGGGTGGCCCCCCTAGGTACCCCATACAAAATTTGACTACCAAATGCTGTTATTGGGTTACTATAAGAGAACACACAAAATTTAAATCGCATCATTCATCTCTGTGATTTGGCCTTTCTAAAAATTCGAAGATGGGCTATATCGGACTATATCTTGATATAGCCCCCATGACATAGACCAATCTGCCGATTTAGGGTCTTAGACCCATAAAAGCCACATTTATTATCCGATTTTGCTGAAATTTAAAATAGTGAGTTGTGTTAGGCCCCTCGACATCCTTCGTCAATTTAGTCCAGATCGGTCCAGATTTGGATATAGCTGCCATATAGCCCGATCCTCCGATTTAGGGTCTTAGGCCCATAAAAGCCACATTTATTATTAGATGTCGCCGAAATTTGGGACAGTGGGTTATTTTTGGCCCTTCGACATCCTTCGTCAATTTGGCTCAGATCGGTCCAGATTTGGATATAGCTGTCATATAGACCGATCTCTCGATTTAAGGTCTTGGGCCCATAAAAGGCGCATTTATTGTCCGATTTTCCCAAAATTTGGGACAGTGAGTTGCATTATGATCTTCGACATCCTTTTTCAATTTGGCTTCGATCGGTACATATTTGGATATTGCTGCCATATAGACCGATCTCTCGATTTAAGATCTTGGGCCCATAAAAGCGCATTTATTATCCGATTTTGCTGAAATTTAGGATAGTGAGTTGTGTTAGGCCAGTAGTCATCCTTCTTCAATTTGGCCTAGATCGGTCCAGAGTTGGATATAGCTGCCATATAGACCGATCTCTCGATTGAAGGTCTTGGGCCCGTAAAAGCGCATTTATTGTTCGATTTCGCCAAAATTAGGGACTTGACTTCTTGAGCTTCTAGATGGCGCAATTCCTTTCCGATTTGACTTAAATGTTGCACGTAGTGTTTTGATATCACTTCCAACAACTGTGCGTAGTATGGTCCAAATCGGTCCATAACCTGATATAGCTGCTATATAAACCGATCTTGGATCTTGATTTCTTAAGCCTCTAGGGAGCGCAATTCCCATCCGTTTTGGCACAGATTTTGTACAACGGCTTCTTCCATGGCCTGCAACATACGTGTGCAATATGGTCTGAATCGATCTATAGCTTGACACAGCTCCCATATAGACCGATCTCCCGATTTTGCTTCTTGAGCCCCGAATCGGACTATAACTTGATATAGCTCCTCCTCCTCCGTCCAAATTCATTATTCTTTGTTTTCCTTTAAAGAGATACTGCGCAAAGAACTCGACAGATACGATCCATGGTGGAGGGTATATAAGATTCGGCCCGGACGAACTTAGCACGCTCGTGTTAAGTATCGCTCTTTCAACGAAACCTGTTAAATGAATGAAAAGGAATTTTATTTCATACTTGAACATGCTCGTAATGTCCATGTTCAATGAGCAAAATTTTTATGATTTTATTTTTAATTTTTTTCCAGCATTTTTTTTTTCAGC
Organism: Stomoxys calcitrans; assembly: GCF_963082655.1. Classification (NCBI taxonomy): domain Eukaryota; kingdom Metazoa; phylum Arthropoda; class Insecta; order Diptera; family Muscidae; genus Stomoxys; species Stomoxys calcitrans. The sequence continues at coordinate 33,551,369 of NC_081553.1, read as the reverse complement.
AAACGAGAGACATTCCGAAAGTCAATGCCAAAGCACCAAAACTTTTTCTATAAATATTAGGGGGGATAGATTATGCTTAGGGATCATCTGCCAACAGGATATCAATGTTTAGTCCTTTAAGATAACTGAGTTATATCTTTGTAACAAAAGATCGCAGCTCCTGGTGAACCTCTAGCCTGCTACGAGGCTAGAGGTTTAACATTTTTATTTTGTTTTTTAACATTTCTCATTAAATATTTTTAAGAATATTTTAATTTTTGACTATTTTTTGTAGAAGGAAAGTCTTGGGAACAAAACATTCACAAAAAAAAAAAAAAAAACAACAATTAAAACTCTAAGCGTGTTATGTGCTTCCTGTTTACATATTTGTCTTTTTACCAACCTCTAAAAAATTTCGCAAAAACTTTCCACTTCATGCTCGTTATTGCTTTGGGTGTTTAAACCTCAAGTATCTCCTTGACGTGCTTCATGTTTAAACAAAAATAAGGTTGAGTTTTTTTGTTGTTGTAACTGTTCCATTTGTTCAGTTTAATTTCTGGTGACGACGAAAAATACTCGAAACACAGAGCTCCAGCCAAACAACTTGTACTCATTTTCCTACTATTGTATGTTCACTAAATGTTTTCTGCGATTGTCGTTCTCATTTTCGGTTTTGTCTTTTTTTTTGTTATACAATTTTCATTGCCTGTCAGATTTGTTTGCTTACAGTGGTCACTTTCGGGGTAACTTGTTGTTAAACTCTTAAGTGTGTGGTTGCTTTTTTTTGGTTTTTGATCATTAACTGAAATTCTCTTGTCTTGAGGATTTTGGGTTTGTATTCCACATTCCACGGTATGTTCAACCGGTAGGTAGGTGTTACCAATAAAATGACTTTGTAAGATTTTTTTTCTTTTACATGTTTTTTTTACAGTAGGCCGCTGCCGCTTTCAGTTCTTGGTTTTTTTGTTGTGATTTTGGGTTATTTTTTATTCATCATGCCTTACATGCCTTTGAAGTGCATCTTGTCTTCTTTGCTATACATCCTTAAAAACAAAGTTGGCATGGTGGTATTTTAATCAAGATCGAACCGCAGATTACGCTGGGCTTAAATGCAATTATGCTTATGTCTGTCTCATACCAGTTAAGCCTCCAAGAAATTCGTTATGCGAGCGAGGGTATTACATTTCGTGTTTATGTGTGGATTTTCATAAAAATGTGGAGATTCGGCCGAATCTTGGGAATCCACTACCATGGATTCTGCTAAAATATGGGAGCTATACCTGTTTACAGACCGATTTGGATCGTACTTAGCACATGTGTTGAAAGTCATAACAGAATGCAGAATTTCAACCAAATCGTACAAAAATTGCGGCTTCCAGGGGCTCAAGATGACAAATCGGGAGATCGGTTTATATGGGAGCTAAATCAGTTGGAAGTCATAACGGAACACTTTGTGCAAAATTTCTCCCAAATCGGACCAAAATTGCAGCGCCTAGGGGCTCAAGAAGTCAAATCGGGAGATCGGTTTATATGGGAGCTATATCAGGTTCTTGACCAATTTGGATCGTACTTGGCACAGTTGTTGAAAATCATAACAAAACATTATACGCAAAATTTTAGCCAAATCGGACAAAAACTGAGGTTTTCAAGGGCTCAAGAAGTCAAATCGGGAGATCGGTTTATATGGGAGCTATATCAAATTATAAACCAATGCCGACCGAACTTATCACACTTGCTGAACGTCCTAAGGAAACACTACGTACAAAATTTCAGCCAAATCGGACAAAAACTGAGGCTTTCAGGGGCTCAAGAAGACAAATCGGGAGATCGGTTTATATGGGAGCTATATCAGATTATAAACCGATTTCGACAGAACTTATCAGACTTGCTGAAAGTCCTAAGGAAACACTACGTACAAAATTTCAGCCAAATCGGACAAAAACTGAAGTTTTCAGGGGCTCAAGAAGTCAAATCGGGAGATCGGTTTATATGTGAGCTAAATCAGGTAATACACCGATTTAGATCGTGCTTACCACAGTTGTTGAAAGGCATAACATTACCCTACACGCAAAATTTCAGCCAAATCGGACAAAAATTGAAGCGTCCAGGGGCTCAAGAAGTCAAATCGGGAGATCGGTTTATATACGGGAGCTATATGCAAATCTGAACCGATATGACCTATTTGCAATCCCTAGCTATATCCAGATCTGAACCGATATGACCTATTTGCAATCCCCAATGACCTACATCAACATAGAACATCTGTGCAAAATTTCAAGCTGCTAGCTCCACGCGTTCGACCGCTATCGTGATTGCTACAGACGGACAGACGAAGAGACATGGCAAGATCGACTCAGAACGTCGAGGCGATCAAGAATATATATACTTTATGGGGTACTAGATCAATATTTCGAGGTATTTCAAAGTGAGTGACTACATAAGTATACCCCCATTCTATAAAAAGGCATTAGATTCGGCCGGGCCGAACTTTGGATACCCGCCCTGATCGGTTCAGATTTGAATATAGCTGTCATATAGACCGATCTCTCGATTTAAGGTCTTGGGCCCATAAAAGGCGCATTTATTATCCGATTTTGCTGAAATTTGGGACAGTGAGTGGTGTTAGGCCCTTCGACATCCTTCGTCAATTTGGCTCAGATCGGTGAAGATTTGGATATAGTTGCCATATAGACCGATCCTTCGATTTAGGGTCGTAGGCCCATAAAAGCCACATTTATTATCCGATTTTGCTGAAATTTGGGACAGTGAGTTGTGTTACGCCCTTCGACATCTTTCTTCAATTTGGTCCTGATCGGATCAGATTTAGATATAGCTGCCATACAGACCGATCCCTCTATTTTAGGTTTTTGAGCCATAAAAGCCACATTTATTATCCGATTTTGCTGAGATTGGGGACAGTGGGTTGTGTTGGGCCCTTTGACATCTTTCATCAATTTGGCTCAGATCTGTTCAGATTTGGATATAGCTCCCATATAGCTGCCATATAGCTGCCATATATCCATATATCCTCCAATTTAGGGTCTTAGGCCCATAAAAGCCACATTTATTATCCAATTTCGCTGAAACTTGGGACACTGAGTTGTTTTAGGCCTTTCGACATGTTTCTTCAATTTGGCGCTGATCGGACCAGATTTGGTTATAGCTGCCATATAGACCGATCCTCCGTTTTGGGGTCTTAGGCCCATAAAAGCCACATTTATTATCCGATTTTGCTGAAATTTGGGACAGTGAGTTGTGTTAGGCCCTTCAACATATTTCTTCAATTTGGCCCTGATCGGAGCAGATTTGGATATAGCTGCCATATAGACCGATCCCTCTATTTTAGGTTTTTGGGCCATAAAAGCCACATTTATTATCCGATTTTGCTGAGATTTGGGACAGTGAGTTGTGTTAGGCCATTCGACATCTTTCTTTAATTTGGCGCTGATCGGACCAGATTTGGTTATAGCTGCCATATAGACCGATCCACCGTTATGGGGTCTTAGGACCATAAAAGCCACATTTATTATCCGATTTTGCTGAAATTTGGGACAGTGAGTTGTTTTAGGCCTTTCGATATCTTTCTTTAATTTGGCCCAGATCGGTCCAGATTTGGATATAGCTGCCATATAGACCGATCCCTCTATTTTAGGTTTTTGGGCCATAAAAGCCACATTTATTATCCGATTTTGCTGAGATTTGGGACAGTGGGTTGTATTGGGCTCTTCGACATCTTTCTGCAATTTGGCCTTGATCGGAGCAGATTTGGATATAGCTGCCATATAGACCGATTTCTCGGTTTTAGGTTTTTGGGCCATAAAAGGCGCATTTATTTTTCGATGTCGCCGAAATTTGGGATAGTGAGTTGTGTTAGGCCATTCGACATCTTTCTTTGATTTGGCCTTGATTGGTTCAGATTTGGATATAGCTGCCATATAGACCGATCCTCCAATTTAGAGTCTTAGGCCCATAAAAGCCACATTTATTATCCAATTTTGTTGAAATTTGGGACAGTGGGTTGTGATGGGCTCTTCGATATCTTTCTTCAATTTGGCCCTGATCGGTCCAGATTTGGTTATAGCTGCCATATAGACCGATCCTCCGATTTAGGGTCTTAGGCCCATAAAAGCCACATTTATTATCCGATTTTGCTGAAATTTGGGACAGTGGGTTGTGATGGGCTCTTCGACATCTTTCTACAATTTGGCCCTGATCGGTCCAGATTTGGTTATAGCTGCCATATAGACCGATCCTCCGATTTAGGGTCTTAGGCCCATAAAAGCCACATTTATTATCCGATTTTGCTGAAATTTGGGACAGAGAGTTAAGTTAAGCCCATTGACATACTTCTGCATTATGGCACAGATCAGTCCAGATTTGGATATAGCTGCCATATAGACCGATCTCTCGATTTTAGGTTTTGGGGCATTCAAAGGCGCATTTATTTTCTGATTTTGCTGAAATTTTGGATAGTGAGTTGTGTTAGGCCCTTTGACATATTTCTTTAATTTCACTCAGATCGGTCCAGATTTGGATATAGCTGCCATATAGACCGATCCCTCGGTTTTAGGTTTCGATTTCGCCGCAATTTGGGACAAAGAGTTAAGTTAAGCCCCTCCACATATTTCTGCATTTGGTCTAGATCGATGAAGATTTGCATATAGCTGCCATATAAACCGATATCACGATTTAAAATCTTGGCCCCATAAAAGGCGCATTTATAATCCAATTTAACTGAAATTTGATACATTGACTTATGTTAGGCTTTTCAACATCCATGAAAGACCATCTACTAGAAAGACCAATATTTTGAACAATGACTTGTACTTATTAGTATTTGGTCCAAATCGGATCACATTTCGATATAACTGCTATGGGACATAAGGTATAAAATTTTCACCGGATTTTGATGAATGGTGGTTTACCCGTGGTGGTGGGTATCCAAAGTTCGGCCAGGCCAAACGTAACGCCTTTTTACTTGTTTAATTTGTCAAGGCTGTAGGGTTTTTGCAACAGACGGACGGACAGACACATGGACAACGTCAAATCGCCTTAGAATTATACTACGATCTTAAATATATATACTTTGTGGGGTCGGAAATGAATATCTCGATGTGTTACAATTGCATTATTGAACTTTCACATATTTAATCGAATTGAAAATTTGCCTAAATGGAATATCAAAAAAATTAAATTTCATATTTGCCTTTTGCCTTTGAAAAAATATTTCATTGATCAAAAGACCTTCAGGGCATAATTTTAGCTGTCCCTTTCATTTTGATTCATTAAGTGTTTGTTTTAATGGACCACAAGATTTGTTGTCAAAAAAAAAATAACCAAATAAATCACCTTGTCATACACTTCAATCACAACTTAAGTATTTAAGTTACCGTTTAAATTTTCGCAAGTGTCATCATGTCAATGACTATTCAAATATTAAACAGACAGCCAGACATCATCCACTTAATTTCCGTTTGACTTTTTGGTGGAATTTTGTTTTTCTTGATTACTAGTTTAAGGCTTCTGGCAACATTTCTGGTAAATTGGGTATGTACAAAAGTCTTGATAGATGTGTTCTTTTCATAATAAAAAGAATGTTAATATGGAAGTAATTAACCTCATTAACTCAAATGTGCCATAAAACAAAATTTATTTTTGAGTTTTAAAATTTTGAATATTTTTTTTTTTACTCATTCACCCTTTGAGCTGGCCATCATTTATTGATGTAAGAACAGTCTCTAAAAATAATGCAAGCATATTTTCCTTGACTTCTACACAATTATCAGATGATTTTACATTAACTTCAATAATAAATTTGTATTTCAAACTTTTCATAAAGGTCATCGTCAAAATTTCAATTAACCATATTCTTTGCAGCCTTCTCCCTTAACCGAATCCAGAAAGCTGACATTCTCAGTTAGGATAATAAGAAAATTGCAATTGTCTGTTTTTCCCAGATGATACCTCAATACATCTGCCATTCCAATAATTGAAAATTATTAAGCTGATCCATAATGCTAGTCACGATCTTTTAAACCGATGCTCAAAAATTATAGAGCTGATGCCTTACCATCACCTTTTCATTCAATACTCATATACACTGCAGTTCATTCTGGTGTGGCAAAATGATATCATTTTGATATTTTTTTTTTTTGGTTAAAAGTTGCAAAGGCAACTTTAAAAACAAAAACCAAAACTCAAATGCTGACATAAGATAACTTTAGCTTAGATTCTAGAATCTGATGTTTGCCTTGACTTTCCAGGCAACCGAATAAAGAATAAAACTGATTTATTTTTATTTCCCCTTTTTAATTTTGAGATTAAACTGGAACAACATCGTTGAGACACAACAGACTCATTGCTAGGTGTGTACAGAATAAAATTTGCATAAATGCTTCAAATGCATTAGACAAGACTAGACTAGACATACAGGCATGATTTGTTAAGGCCATGTCATGTTTTACACCATTCCCTATGACAATTCATAATTTATAAACAAATTACAACAAAAACATACGAATTACAAGCCTTTATGATATGAACATAGTATGACCACAATTGTAATGAACCACCTCACTACCACACCACTATGAAATGCTAATGAGATAACTGTACAAAGTGTTCTGCATGTAGGCGTGATAGGGTAAATAAAATAATTTTCCCATAGATTGCATGAGAAAAATATTTTAAAAGTGACTTTCTAGGAAACACATGATTCACACTTTAAATAATGATTTAAGTAAAATATGTATTTTTAGACAGAACAAGTAAAAGCGCCCTCTAGAAGCTCAAGAAGTCAAGTCCCCTGGTCTGTTTATATAACAGCTATATCAGCTTAAAAACCGATTTGAATCATACTTCGCAGAGTTGTTGGGTAACATAACAAAATACGTCGTGCAAAATTTCATTCCAATTGGATAAGAATTGCGCCCTCTAGAGGCTCAAGAAGTCAAGACACAAGATCGGTTTATATGGCAGCTATATCAAAACATGGACCGATATGGCCCATTTACAATACCAGCCGATCTACACTAATAAGAAGTATTTGTGCAAAATTTCAAGCGGCTAGCTGTATTCCTTCGGAAGTTAGTGTGCTTTCGTCAGACAGACGGACGGACGGACAGACGGGCGGACATGCCTAGATCGACATAAAATGTCGCGACGATCAAGAATATATATATACTTTATGAGGTCGCAGACGAATATATCGAGTAGTTACAAACAGAATGACGAAATTAGCCGCCATATATTCCAATTTCGGATCTTGAATTCTTGAGCCGCTAGAGGGCGCAATTCTTTGCCGATTTGGCTGAAATTTAGCTTCAAGTGTTTTGGTTTAACCATCAACAACTATGTCTAGGTATGGCTCAATTCGGTAAATAACCTGATACAGCTCCCATATAAAACTGTTTCTGATCTTGAGTTATTGAGACGCTGGAGGGCGCTATTACTATCCGATTTGTCAGAAATTTAGCAACAAGTGTTTTGTTTTGATTTCCAACAACTCTTCCAAGTAAGGTCTAAATCAGTTCATAACCTCATATAGCTCCTATATAAACCGATCTCAGATCTTGACTTCTTAAGCCACTACAGGGTGTAATTATTTTTCGATTTGTCTGAAATTTGGTACCAAGTGTTTTGGTTCGACCACCAACAAATGTGCCAAGTATGGCTCAATTCAGTTCATAACTGGGTATAGCTCCCATATAATCCGATTTCTGATCTTGACTTCTTGAGCCGCTAGAGGGCGCAATTCCTATTAGATTTGGCTAAAACTTTCCATGAAGTGTTTTGTCCTAACTTCTAACAACTCTATCAAGTATGGTCTAATTCAGCTCATAACTTGGTATAGCTCCCATTTAATCTGCTTTCCAGATATTTCTTCTTGAGCCTCTAGAGGGCGCTTTACTTAGCCGATCTGTCTAAAATTTTGCACCAGGTGATTTGATTTGACCACCAACAACTGCGCCAAGTATGGCTCAATTCAGTTCATAACCTGGTAGAGCTCCCATTCAAACCGATCTCGGATCTTGACTTTTTAAACCACTAGAGGGCGCAATTATTGTCCGATTTTGCTGAATTTTGCACCAATTGTTTTATTTTTGTTTTTCAACGGACCAAGTATGGTCCAAATCGGTTCATAATCTGATATAGCTCTCATATAATCCGACCACGGATCTTAATATCATGAGCCTCTAGAGGCCGCAATTATTATTTGATTTGGCTACAATTTTGCATGAAGTGTTTTGGCTTGGATTATCAATAAGTGCGCCAAGTATGGCCTAAATCAGTTCACAACCTTATTTAGTTCCAATATAAACCGATCTCCCGATTATACTTACTGAGCCTCTAGAGGAAGCAATTCTAATCCGATTTGGCTAAAATTTTTCACAACAATTTCTTGAAGACCCTTAATATACGAGCAAAATATGGCCGGAATCGGTCCATAACCTGAAATAGCTTCCATATAGTAAAATCTCCCAATTTTATTTCTTGAGCCACTGTAGGGCGCAATTTTCATCTGATTTGGTTTAAATTTTGAATAATGAATTTTAATTTGGTCTTCAACACCCAAACCAAGGATGGCCCCAATCGGTTCATAGTAGTAGTTCAACTTAGTATAGCTGAAATAGCATAGCAATTCTTATCCACTGTGAGTAGAACGTCTAAGAGCTGTCACCTGATGGTCGGAATCATTTCTCCTTCGATCATCACAGGCAGTTTGGCATTCATCTCACGCGTATTTGTAGTGAACAATGTGGCTGACGATTTGATGGCAGATATTTTCAGATTTCTTGCAGCGAAATATGAAGCAAGTTCGTTGAGATAGACGTTCAACCTATCGCAAATGTCAACAATAGGTGGGGGGCCTGTTGCCATAATCGTATAATCGTCCGCATATGATACGATCTATATGCCGTCTGGAAGGGGTGGAATTTGACAATAGATAGAAGTTAAACAGTGCCGGAGATATCACTCCGATTTAGGGGATTCCCTGTTTCACTCTATAGTGCTTCGACGTCTTATCCCTAAATTCCACAAATAACTGGCGACCACACAGATAATTCCAGCTTATCAGGCCTGGCTGAAGAGACGTGTTGGCGATGTCCTCAAATAGTTTGGCATGGCTGACCGTGTCGAATGCCTCTCAAATGTGTGCGGTGATGGCATGCAAAGCAGGTGTTGTGCTATGCAGTCTTTGGAATCCATATTGATGCTCGGCGAATGGAAATTCTCCTACGAAGCTCGGGAGGAGTAATGCCTCAAGCGTCTTTGCATTTCTTCGGATCAATCACGGTTACATTGCCAAAAGTGACTGAGGTCCTGTCATCCCGTCTACGGGGGCTCGAGAGTGACTTAACAGTATACCACAGCTTGCCTAAACTGATGCCTAAGTTACATTGCTGCAAGTGTTCCAGCCACAAATTCCTCACTATGTTCGTTAACTTCCCTGTTTATTTCCAGATTCAGCTCGCTGATTCTGGGGTTAGTGGGGTCCGAATACCATCACGCTCGTGTGCAAGTACCACTGCCTGCGCCGGGGAATTGCATCGCACTTGGGACATTCGACCGGCTGCTGCGTTAATGATGTCTCGAAATTTCTTCTCGGCAACTAATACATCGGAGGGGGGTGTCAGTTTACTAAAGCGGCGATTGATGTACTCTCTGAAGTAAGACCAGTGGGCCTTCTTCTGATTGAACAAGGCCGAGGTTACGAAGTCGGGTGGTCGGTCGATGGTGAGATTTATAGGAAGTCGGTCTGATGCCAAAAAAAATTATGGCTTGCCAGCATACGTCACTTAGGAGATCAGGGGATGCAATGGAAACCAGACGATTATGGCCAGATAGTAGTCCACTTATGTCGAGCTCGTATCCTGGTCATTAATTAGCACACATCTACCAACCGGCGGTATGTATACGTTGGATAGCTTTATTTCGCCAGTACTGGACCTGAATGCTATCCCCATGCAATCCATGTAGGGGTCACTAGCGCCAAGCGCAGGCTAGATGCGTCTATTCTGCACAGAATGGTGTATCACGAATGCCAATCCCCCACCTCCATTCCTTGAGCGATCCTAACGTAGCACATTGCATCCGTGACAACTTTGCAAGCTGCAGGTGTTGGTTAGCTTTGTCTCCTGGAGCGCTGCAACCAATTTGTTCTTCGGACTCATAAAATCCACAATCTCGTCGATCTTGCCACGGATTTCAAACTAGATTTAGATAAAGCTGCCATTTAGACCGATCTGCCGGTTATGTGTTTTTCACCCATAAGCCCTACATTTGTTACCCGATTTCGCTGAAATTTAAAATAGTGAGTTGTTTTAAGCATCCCGACATTCGACTCAAATATGGTACAGATAAGACCATATTTAGATATAGCTGCAATATAGACCGATCTGCCGATTTAGGATCTGAAGCCCATAGAAGCCTCAATTATTATCCGATTTCGCAGAAATTTGGGATGGTGAGCTACAATAGGCCCCTAAAGATTCTTGTTTAATTTGTCTCAGATCGGTTCAGATTAGGATATAGCTGTCATATAGACCGATATCTCGATTTAAGCTTTTAGGCCCTTAAAAGGAACATTTATTATCCGATTTTGCTGAAATTTAGTATAGCGAGTTGTATTGCGCTCTTCGACGTTTTTCTTAAACTTGGCTCAAATCGGTCTAGATTTGGATATAGCTGCCATATAGACCGATCTGCCGATTTAAGGTTTTAGGCCCATAAAAGGGGAATTTATTAACCGATTTCGCTGAAATTTGGCATAATGAGTTGCGTTAGACCCTTCGACATTCGTATCGAGAATGGTTAAGATCCATCTATATTTCGATATAACTGCCATATAGACCGATCTCCCAAGTTAGGCTCTTGGCCAAATAACAGTCGTATTTATTGTCCGATTTCGTTGAATTTCGGTATAGCCGGTTGTGTTATGCTCCTCGATATCCCTGTTCAATACGTATCGCTCCAGATTTGGATATTGATGATATATATACCAGAATTAGTTAAGCATTTTTCACCATATTATTGGGTTGCCCAAAAAGTAATTTTCACAGCTTGTGTCTCTGTAATTGCATTCTTTCTTCTGTCAGTTATCAGCTGTTACTTTTAGCTTGCTTTAGAAAAAAAAGTGTAAAAAAAGTATATTTGATGAAAGTTCATTCTAAGTTTTATTAAAAATGCATTTACTTTCTTTTAAAAAATCCGCAATTACTTTTTGGGCAACCATAACGAGAGGTGGTTATCACATACATATATATCCGAGGTGGTGGGTATCCAAAGTTCGGCTCGGCCGAATTTAATGCCTTTTTAGTTGTTTCTTTCCTTATTGTTTTAACTATAATCGTTTTGTCTAATCTCGTTCACACACATTCTATTTCTAATGAAAACTTTACAAAAAAAAATACCAACTTCTGTTACCCAACTTAATTTACAAACATAAAATAACTTAATCTTTCATTTCCAATCGATAACATTTTAATTAATAAGTGTATCGCTGTCGACCCCTAACTAATTAAGATCGATACTAATTTACATACCTGTGTATGAATAAACCCATAAAAGTGTCATTCATAAATTTATGATACAAAATATTTCAATACAAACAGCGAGAAACTGGTTTTACTGTGAAAGTTCTCATAACTTTAAAGCAATTAAATAATCATCAAAAGTCCAAGCATACTACTGTCAACTAAAAAAAATATTAAAAAGCTCTCATAACTTTAAAAACAATTTAAAAAAATCATAAAAGGTCCAGGCATACATGCTACTGTCAACTAAAATAAAAAAAAAAAAATTTTCAAAAGACCATTATTGATCTATTAGCATCTTTCAAATTAGAGCTTCCACGCAATTGCTTGTAGACAAGTCATAAAAGGTCGGACTTATCTTTGATATCCCTCCATATTAAAAACTCATATTAATGCACATAAATGAAATGCCATTAATGCTAATTTAGAGTCATAACTCTTAGGGCCAAATCGAATGTGATCACATCATAAAAAACCCCCCCACCCAAAAAAAACACATGTGATAACTTTTAACCAATGATAATGAGACAACAGCCAAGAAAATTAGCATAAAACATGGCTATTTAGTTAATCATAAATCATTTGTGGGGAAATAACCCAAAATGGATGAGACCACAATTCTACGGCTCTTCATTGGTTGTTTGGTGCTATTTTCAACAATTCTGTGGAACTGTTGTTGACTGTGGTTGTTATCAGCATCTTAAATTGCTGAGATTTGTCATTTGGATTTGTTTTGTTTTGGGATTTTTAAATGAATGCTTATGGCAAATAAGCTTTTATCTAGCCACGCGATAAATTTGTTGATATCAGTGAAATAGTTATGCAAAATAGGAACCTAAGGAAATTAGGTGTGATCTTAAGCAGCTTGTTTTCAAAGGTTGCCAGCAATTAAAAACAAGTAAAAAAGCATTAAGTTCAGCCGAGTCGAATTTTAGATACCCACCACCTTGCATATCTTCTTATATATAACAAGTAAAAGCGTGCTAAGTTCGGCCGGGCCGAATCTTATATACCCTCCACCATGGAGCGCATTTCTCGAGTTCTTTTCCCGACATCTCTTCTTAGGCAAAAAATGATATAAGAAAAATTTGCTCCGCTATTAGAGCGATATTAAGATATAATCCGGTTTAGACCACAATTAAATTATATGTTGGAGACCTGTGTAAACTGTCAGCCAATTCGAATAAGAATTGCGCTCTTTGTGAGCTCAAAAAGTAAAATAGAGAGATCGATTTATATGGGAGCTGTATCGGGCTATAGACCGATTCAGACTACAACAATAAAATCGTATGTTGATGGTAATGAAAAAATCCGTCGTACAAAATTTCAGGCAAATCGGATAATAATTGCGACCTCTAGAGGCTCAAGAAGTCAAGATCCCATATCGGTTTATATGGCAGCTATATCAGGTTATGAACCGATTTGAACGATTTTTGGCACAGTTGTTGGATATCATAACAAAATACTACGTGCCAAAATTCATTCAAATTGGATAAGAATTGCGCCCTCTAGAGGCTCAAGAAGTCAAGACCCAAGATCGGTTTATTTGGCAGCTATATAAGGTTATGGACCGATTTTAACCATACTTGGCACAGTTGTTGGATATCGAAACAAAACACGTCGTGCAAAATTTCATTCCAATCGGATAAGAATTGCGCACTCTAGAGGCTCAATAAGTCAAGACCACAGATCGGTTTATATGGCAGCTATATCAGGTTATGAACCGATTTGAACCATACTTGGCACAGTTGTTGAATATAATATCGAAACACGTCGTGCTGAATTTCATCCCAATCGGATAAGAATTGCGCACTCTAAAGGCTCAAGAAGTCAAGACCCAAGATCGGTTTATATGGCAGCTATATCAAATCATGGACCGATATGGCCCATTTACAATACCAACTGACCTACACTAATAAGAAGTATTTGTGCAAAATTTCAAGCGGTTAGCTTTATTCCTTCGGAAGTTAGCGTGCTTTCGACAGACAGACGGACGGACATGGCTAGATCGACATAAAATGTCACGACGATCAAGAATATATATACTTTATGGGGTCTCAGACGAATATTTCGAGTAGTTACAATCAGAATGACGAAATTAGTATACCCCTCATCTTATGGTGGAGGGTATAAAAATCAATTTGTGTTTGTTTGTATGTTTGTGTGTTCCTTATAGACTCAGAAACGGCTGAACCGATTATCTTGAAATTTTCACAGATGGTGCATAATGACCCCGTGGTGAAAATAGGGTACTACATTTTTTGATATCTGAAGGGGGGGCGGACCCTCCCCCTTACCCTAATTTTCAGAAACGCCAGATCTCGGAAATTTAAGCAAATTTAAGATTTAAGCAAAATTTTGTGTGCTCTTATATAGTACCCTAAAAATAAAAATTTGGTATCCAAAATTCGGATGGGGTACCTAGGGGGGCTGCCCCACCCTAAAACCTACCAAACATATATTTACACCAATCACGACAATATGGGACTCAAATGAAAGGTATTTAGGATAAGAAAACGTATCTGATATCCAATTGTCGGACCAAGTGCTAGGGGGCCCTCCCCAATCCCCAAAATACCCCCAAATCGGACATGTTTACCGAACATGGCAATATGGGACTCAAATGAAAGGTATTTGCGAGTAGAATACGAATCTTATATCCAAATGTGGGAACACGTTTCTGGGGGTCCACCCCTTTCCCCAAACTGGACTTATTTACTGACCATGGGCATATGGGTCTTAAATAAAAGGTATTTGAATGTAAAATACGAATCTGATATCCAAATATGGGACCAATTGTTTGGTCTAAATTTCATCAAAATCGAACAAATATGGGCCCAAGATCTTAAATCGAGAGATGAATCTATATGACAGTTATATCCAAATCTGAACTTATCTGGGCCAAACTAAACAACGATATTGGGGGGGGCTATGGTATATCCCCATATGAAGGGGGTATACTAACTTCGTTATTCTGTTTGTAACTACTCGCAATATTCGTCTGAGACCCCATAATGTATATACATTCTTGATCGTCGTGACATTTTATGTCGATCTAGCCATGTCCGTCCATCTGTCCGCCTGTCCAACCGTCTGTCCGTCAGTTCGTCCGTCCGTCCGTCTATCTGTCGAAAGCACTCTAACTTTCGAAGGAGTAATGCTAGCCCCTTGAAATTTTGCACAAATACTTCTTATTAGTGTAGGTCGATTGGGATTGTAAATTGGCCAAATCAGTTGATGTTTAGATATAGCTGCCTTATAAACCGATCTTGGGTCTTGACTTCTTGAGCCTCTAGAGGGCGCAATTCTAATCCGATTTTATTGAAGTTTTGCACGTAGTATTTTGGTATTACTTCCAACAACTACGCTAAGTATGGTCTACGTCGGTCCACGGTTTGGTATAGCTGCCATATAAACCGATCTGGGGTCTTGAATTCTTGAGCCTCTAGAGGGCGCAATTCTTCTCCGACTTAGCTAAAATTTTGTACGTAGTGTTTTGGTAGCACCTTCAACAACTACGCTAAGTATGGTTTAAATCGGTCCATGTTTTGATATAGCTGTCATATAAACCGATCTTGGGTCTCGACTTCTTGAGCCTCTAGAGGGCGCAATTCTCGTCCGATTTAACCGAAATTATTCACGTAGTGTTTTGGTATCACTTCCAACAACTAAGCTAAGTACGGTCTACGTCGGTCCATGGTTTGGTATAGCTACCATATAAACCGTTCTGGGGTCTTGACTTCTTGAGCCTTAAGAGGGCGCAATTCTCGTCCGATTTTATTGAAATTTTGCCCTTAGTGTTTTGGTAGCACCTCTAACAACTCTACGCTAAGTATGGTTTACGTCGGTCCATGTTTTGATATAGCTGCCATATAAACCGATCTTGGGTCTTGACTTCTTGAGCCTCTAGAGGGCGCAATTCCAATCCGATTTTATTGAAATATTGCACGTAGTGTTTTGGTATCACTTTCAACAACTACGCTAAGTATGGTTTAAATCGGTCCATGTTTTGATATAGCTGCCATATTGACCGATCTTGGGTCTTGACTTCTTGAGCCTCTAGAGGGCGCAATTTTCGTCCGATTTAACTGAAATTTTGCACGAAATGTTTTGTTATGAGTTCCAATAGCTGTGTTAAGTATGGTGTAAATCGGTATAGAACCTGATATAGCTGCTATATAAACCTATCTGTGATCTTGACTTCTTGAGCCTCTAGAGGGCGCAATTTTCGTCCGATTTTATTGAAATTTTGCATGTAGTGGTTTGGTATCACTTCCAACAACTACGCTAAGTATAGTCAACGTTGGTCCATGGTTTGATATAGCTGCCTTAAACCGATCTGGGATCTTGACTTCTTGAACCTCTAGAGGGCGCAATTCTCATCCGATTTTATTGAAATTTTGCATGAGGTGTTTTATTATGAGTTCCAATAGCTGTGTTAAGTATGGTGTAAATCGGTATAGAACCTGATATAGTTGCCATATAAACCAATCTGGGATCTTGACTTCTTGAACCTCTAGAGGGCGCTATTCTCATCCGATTTGTCTGAAATTTTGTACAACGGCTTCTCTCATGGCCTTCAACATACGTGTCTAATATGGTCTGAATCGATCAATAGCTTGATACAGCTCCCATATAAACCTATCTCCCAATTTTGCTGCTTGAGCCCCTACAAATCGCAATTCTTATCCGAATTCATTTATGGTCCGAATTGGACTATAACTTGATGTAGCTTCAATAGCATAACAGTATTCTATATTTGCCTAAAAAGAGATACCGCGCATGGAACTCGACAAATGCGATCAACGGTGGAGGGTATATAAGATTCGGCCCGGCCGAACTTAGCACGCTCTTACTTGTTTACTGTTTTTTTTTTAGTATTTAGAGCTCGCAACAAGTCGATTGTCGGTGTATGTCCATAGTGGCATAGAGTGGATTTGTATCTGCACCCTCTTTTCGACCTAACCTAAAATCACAAATGTCCAATTTCAAACTTTTTTTTATTAATGTATATACCATGTTTTTCTTTGGTACTTAAAACATAGTGTTCCTTATTTTACTTCCCTGGTCATAATTCAACTTCTGGGGTATGCTAAATATTGAAGAAAAAAATTCCACTTCTTTAAATCACCAACGGCTATTTGGTTATTCGTTATTAATTTGTCGAATCATTGTCGACGTATATGCCGTTAACCATTCCATACTTGTTTCCCATCATTATCGGGCAGAAAAATCTGAACTGTTAATGTCCGACATTATCTTTAAAATAGAAACCCACAAAGAAATCAGCGAAAAAAATATGCCACAATAAAAACGGGCATTCAAACAATCATA
Organism: Stomoxys calcitrans; assembly: GCF_963082655.1. Lineage (NCBI taxonomy): Eukaryota > Metazoa > Arthropoda > Insecta > Diptera > Muscidae > Stomoxys > Stomoxys calcitrans. The sequence continues at coordinate 33,534,519 of NC_081553.1, read as the reverse complement.
AACACTTCAAAACCTACACATTTGAACTACATTTTATGGTTATTAATGACATTAAAAACGGTTGGTCGGTCGGTCTGTCGGTTGGTTGGTTGGGCAAACAATGTTGTCCCCGCCATTGTCCCCAAGTGTTGGGAAGACGAAACTCAACTAAAACAACAACAAAAGAAATTCCCATGCCAAAAACCACGTAGGAAGTCACAAAAGCTTCGGTGACCAAGAGTGTTCGCTCAAGTGATGACGTTGTTGATGGTGACTGTGTCTTAAATCATGCCAAACACCATGAAGCTTGAATGAATAACAACAACAACCACAACGACACAATTGTGGCTTACAATGAGCAAGTATGAACTTGATACGTTTAATGATAGTGTTGATGTGTGAGTTGATAATACGTATTAAGGAAAGTCACAGTGAGTAACAATTTTGTCAAGTGATATTTTTGGGCGTGTGTTTTGTTTATTATATGAGAAATATGGGAAATTTAAATAAAATGCGAACAAAATTTGGTAATTTAATATTTAGAAGAGATTTGAATCCAGATTTCCCAGACAAGAACCTTAAGCAAAATCATGCCAACAAATTTTGTCTTTGAAACAACTTCATTTAGTCATTACCAATTGACATTTTTCAAGTACTTAATGCACTTCCAACTCTATTCCAAAATAAAAACCCAGAAAATATCTTTTTTTTTTTTTCAAAATTTTCCTTGTAGCCCAAATGTCCCAAGTGACGAATAGGATTAGCCTCATGTAAAATCCATAAAATTAAAATTACCTCAAAAATCCAATTTGGGCACCATTTCAAATTTAGCCAATTAAAATGTTCTTTTTACAAAAAAAAAGGCAAACTTGCCAAAGATAATGTCGTGAGACAGCCAACATGGAGTAGAAAAAAAAAGAAACCAACAACGAAGCTGATAATTTGAAATGAGTTTTAATTTAAATGTCAGTTTATTGCAATTTTATGCTTTATCAATTTTCATTTAACATGGTGTTACCACGTTAAGAATTACAATCAGCATAAGGAGAGCGAGATAGAAGGTGTTTAGAAAAACCTAAAAATTGGAGAAAGGCAAAAAATCTCCCCCAAAACAGGCATTAATGGAAATTTTACCTTTTCCTTACTTTTCAGTTTTCCAATTAAATTGTGGTGTTTTTTTGTTGTTGCTGCTGCTGCTGAGAATCTAATCTAATCTGGGAAATATCCGTAACCACAAGCCATAAAACACAGCCAGCCAATTCAGCCAATGTCAGATAGTATGGTGCATGAAGACGTAGTAAATGAAGTGTGCAAAGTTTGAGGGAAAATTATTTTCTATTTTCACCAGAGTCCTGAGATCTGTGGCTCAAAGGAGGGGTGGTCTATAAAGTTTGGCAATATGAGTAAATGTAAAGCAAGTTAGAGAGTGCTAAGTTCGGGCGGGCCGAATCTAATATACCCTCCACCATGGAACGCATTTGTTGAGTTCTATGCGCGGTATCTCTTTTTAGGCAAACAAAGAATAGTGAATAAGAATTGTTATGCTATTGGAGCTATATCATATAATAGTCCAATTCGGATCATAAATGAATGCTGGACATTGTAGAAGTCATTGTGTAATATTTCAATTCATTCGGATAAGAATTAAGCCTTGTGGGGGCTCAAGAAGTAAAATTGGGTGATATGTTTATATGGGAGCTGTATCAAGCTATTGGTCGATTCCGATATTAGACAAGTATGAAGAAGGTCATGAGAGAAGCCGTTGTACGAAATTTCAGCCAAATCGGATAAGAATAGCGCCCTCTAGAGGCTCAAGAAGTCAAGATCACAGATCGGCTTATATGACAGCTACATCAGGTTCTACACTGATTTACGCCATACTAAGCACACTTATTGGAAGTCATAACAAAACACCTCATTCAAAATTTTAGCCAAATCGGATAAGAATTGCGCTCTCTAGAGGCTTAAGAAGTCAAAATCCCAGATGGGTTTATATGGCTGCTATATCAGGTTATGTACCGATTTGCCCCATACTTAACTCACTCATTGGAAGTCATAACAAAACACCTCATGCAAAATTTCAGTCAAATCGGATGAGACTTGCGCCCTCTAGAGGCTCAAGATGTCAAGATCCAAGATCGGTTTATATGACAGCTATACCAGATTATGAACTGATTTGAATCCTACTTATCACAGTTATTGGAAAAGATGTCAAAACACTACATGCTAAACTACAGTCAAATTGGATAATAATTGCGCCCTCTAGAGGCTCAAGAAGTCAAGACCCAAGATCGGTTTATATGGCAGCTATATCAGAATGTGAACCGTTTTGAATAATACTTGACACAATTGTTGAGAGTGATACCAAAATACTACTTCTAAAACTTTTGTCAAATCGGACGAGAATTGCACCCTCTAGAGGCTCAAGAAGTCAAGATCCAAGATCGGTTTATATGGCAGCTATATCAAAACATGCACCGTTTTGAACCATACTTAGCGAAGTTGTTGATAGTGCTACCAAAACACTACGTGAAAAATTTCAATAAAATCGGACGAGAATTGCGCCCTCTAGAGGCTAGAGAAGTCAAGACCCAAGATCGGTTTATATGGCAGCTATATCAGAATGTGAACCGTTTTGAATAATACTTAACACAATTGTTGAGAGTGATACCAAAACACTACTTCCAAAACTTTTGTCAAATCGGACGAGAATTGCACCCTCTAGAGGCTCAAGAAGTCAAGACCCCAGATCGGTTTATAAGGCAGCTATATCAAACCTTGCATCGACGTAGACCATACTTAGCGTAGTTGTTAAAAGTGATACCAAAACACCACGTGCAAAATTTCAGTCAAATCGGACAAGAGTTGCGCCCTCTAGAGGCTCAAGAAGTCAAGACCCAAGATCGGTTTATATGGCAGCTATATAAAAACATAGACCGATTTGAACCATACTTAGCGTAATTGTTGGAAGTGCTACCAAAACACTACGTGCAAAATTTCAGTTAATTCGGACGAAAATTGCGCCCTCTAGAGGCTCAAGAAGTCGAGACCCCAGATCGGTTTATAAGGTAGCTATATCAAACCATGGACCGACGTAGACCATACTTAGCGTAGTTGTTGGAAGTGCTACCAAAACACTACGTGCAAAATTTCAATAAAATCGGACAAGAATTGCGCCCTCTAGATGCTCAAGAAGTCAAGACCCAAGATCGGTTTATATGGAAGCTATATCAAACAATGGACCAATTTGGCCCATTTACAATTCCAACCGACCTACAGTAATAAAAAGTATTTGAGCAAAATTTCAAGCGCCTAACTTTACTCCTCGAAAGGTAGCGTGCTTTCGACAGACGGACGGACAGACGGACGGATAGACGGACGGACGGACAGACGGACGGACATGACTAGATCGACTTAAAATGTTATGACGATCAAGAATATGGCGTCTGAGACGCATATTTCTAGGTGTTACAAACGGAATGACGAAATTAGTATACCCTCATCCTATGGTGGAGGGTATAAAAAGGGAAGAAAAAGTCTTTGGTCCAACAGTTGGAAAATTTAGCCTTCTCGAAGAAACTTCCGATAATGGATTGCGGCTAAAAGACTTCGCCGAGGCAAAGAACATGGTAGCTAGCAATACCCGATTCCAACATCGAAGGATTCACAAGGCCCCAAGGATGTCACTCGATTGTAACATGGGAAACAAAATAGAACATGTTGTAAATGTTGGAAGGCATTCAACCAGCGTGTTAGATGTACGATCGTTCCGAAGGACGAACATCAACTCGGTTCATTACCTTGTTGCAGCAAAGGTCCAGACTCGTCTCAATGTGGCGAGAAACGTAAAAATTGACACTACACGGAAGTTTGACACCGAAAAGCTGCAAACACAGCAGGTGGCAACGGCATACTCCACTCGGCTGATCCAATTTCTTTAAGAAAGCACTCCATGTCTCGATAATATAGCAGCGGTATTACAAACCATTGCCCACTCCATGGAAAGAGTAGCAACATCCGTACTTGCATACCAGAAGCCTCCCCCAAGGAACCTCAGGAGTGCCAAAAAGCTACTGATGCCAAGAATGCGGAATACGTCAAACGAAGGAGAGGTATCGCTAGAAAAGGAAAGAGGAAAAACATATTTTCCTCAAGAAGATGAAAGAAATTTAAAGAGGTGAGTGGGAGCCAATCGACATGTTCAGTAGCCACAAGGAAGTCCGAAAATTCTGCCAAAGAATTAAACTTCAAATCGATGTTTTTGGGACAGGCACATCCTCTTGCAGAGACAGAGAAGGAAATCTGGAAAATACACCTGTCGCAATGATGGTGGTATCCGATAATGGTGGCCATGAGTAAACTGCAGAACCAATTCCAGATGATGGTGTAGAATGTGTACCTCCTAGTAAAAACGAGGTCCACGTAGCACCAATACGGCTAAGAAACAATAAGGCAGCAGGAGCCGATAGATTGCCGGCTGAACTGTTTAAGACTAGAGGCGACACGCTGATAAGGCGAATGAATGTATCAACGCATAACCTCTGCATACTATGTCCCGTATTTGAGGTGCGGAGTCTTCTTCTTCTTATTTTGCCCATGATCATTCCATTAAGGAACAGGGACAAACTTCTCATATATCATAAATGCTGTTCGATTCAAGTTTAAGCTAAGCGAGTCCGAACGGCGTATCGCAGTGCGACCCCTCTTTGGGGAGAAGTTTTTACATGGCATAATACCTCACAAATGTTGCCAGCATTAGAAGAGGATAACCATCGGTGAAAATGTTCTGATGTTCTCGTCAGGATTCGAACCCAAGCGTTCAGCGTCATAGGCGGACATGCTAACCTCTGCGCTATGGCGACCTCCAGGTGTGGGGTATAAATATTTAACTTATGAAATTTGACTTAGAAATATCCCATATTTCTGGCCGTGGGGGTTGTAGGGCATTCTTTCAGCTGCATAGCCTATAGCCAGACCTCTCTCGCTTGATTTCAGTCCCCACAAAGCTTCCTTTTTGACCTGAGATTTTTCTTTTTGAAACTTTTTTATGTTCTGCCTTCTCAATCACCTCAAATACTCAGCAGCAGCAGCAGCACATTGTCTATCCTCCGATAGGCAATAGATTTATGACCATTCATGGTGTGGAAACATGATTCAAGCAACACTGTATGATAAATCGTTGGATTTTTTCCACACTTTAGCTGCCGTAACACGTCGGTCCTCTAAGGTCCTCTCTGCTGCTGTTGTTGTTGTTGTTGTTGACTTTTAAATAGTTTAAGCCTTAACGATTTTTGTTTTTGTGTGTTGATCGTTGAAGCTGTAAAAACATATCTCGTGCCTCGTAATCATTGCAAGAGTATGAGAAGCCTTTTGAAGCAATTAAACTTTGAAAGACGTTAGCCCAGCTGGAAGCCAGGAAACCAAGCACATATTAAACTGCACTGCTTCAGAGCTAGTAAAAATTATGTTTTTTTTTTGTTTTTTCTTAAATTTTAAGCTTAACTTGCATCTTTGGCATTTTCTTGGTTTTGTTTCTTTTGTGAGGTTTTTCTTTCAATTTTTGTTTTCCTTTTTTTTTGTCAGCGCTCAGTTGAACTCATAAAATTGCTTTTTGCCTGTCGGATAGTTCATGTCAACGTATGTTACACATGTCGGCAGCAGTTTAACAGATTTAATATGGACGCCCCATTTGAATGATTTAAAGCGAAAGGACGCACGGGGTGAAATAGAGAAGAAGGTAGTAAGGGTTATATGGTAACCATTAAACGACGAAATTTAAGTTTTGGGAATTATTTTTTTTGTTTTATTATCAAAAACATATTGGGTTGCCCAAAAAGTAATTGCGGATTTTTTAAAAGAAAGTAAATGCATTTTTAATAAAACTCAGAATGAACTTTAATCAAATATACTTTTTTTACACTTTTTTTCTAAAGCAAGCTAAAAGTAACAGTTGATAACTGACAGAAGAAAGAATGCAATTACAGTGTCACAAGCTGTGAAAAAATTTGTTAACGCCGACTATATGAAAAATCCGCAATTACTTTTTGGGCAACCCAATATTTGATGCCCAAAAAACCTAAATAGGTTTAAAAATAAAGAAATTTATAAAAAAAACAAAAAATTGTTTTAATTTTCCTCAATGCACTAAATTTTGATTCTTGGAAGCAAAATCGAAAAGCTTCTAAGAATCAAAATTTAATGCATTGAGGAAAATTAAAACAATTTTTTTTATTTTTCACAAATTTCTTGTACCCACCAGCAAAGCAGGGGGGTATATTCAATTTGTCGTTCCGTTTGCAACACATCAATATATCCATATCTAAAAGTATTGGGTTGCCCAAAAAGTAATTGCGGATTTTTTAAAAGAAAGTAAATGCATTTTTAATAAAACTTAGAATGAACGTTAATCAAATATACTTTTTTTTACACTTTTTTCTAAAACAAGCTAAAAGTAACAGCTGATAACTGACAGAAGAAAGAATGCAATTACAGAGTCACAAGCTGTGAAAAAATTTGTCAACGCCGACTATATGAAAAATCCGCAATTACTTTTTGGGCAACCCAATATATATATTCTCGACCGCCGTAAACATCTAAGACGATCTAGCCATGTTCGCCTGTCTGTTGAGATTACGCTACACTCAACCAATTTTATTATTAAAAACAGCAAAAATGTTTGCTAAAACAGCAGCTTTTGTCTGCTAAAAATGTTAAAGCATAACAGCTTTTTAACCAAACATGAGACTGCTGTATTAGCAAACATTTCGGTCAGCTAAATCAGCAAACAAAATCTGCTGAAACAAGTAAAAAGGCGTTAAATTCGGCCGGTACGAACTTTGGATACCCACCACTTCGGGTGTATATGTAAACCACCTTCCGTCAAAATATAGTGAAAAATGCATACCTTATGCCCCATAGCAGCTATATAGACATATGATCCGATTTAGACCAAATACTTAAAAATACAAGTCATTGTTCAATTGCGCCTTTTATGGGGCCAAGACTTTAAATCGAGATATTGGTCATATATGACAACTATATCCAAATCTGGACCGATTTGGGCAAGTTTCAGAAAAATGTCGAAGAGCCTATCCTAAAGCACTGTCCCAAATTTCGGCGAAATCGGATAATAAATGTGACTTTTATGGGCCCAAAACCTTACATCGAGAGATCGGTCTATATGGCAACTATATTCAAATCTAGACCGATCTGGACCATTATGAAGAAGGATGTCTAAGGGCCTAACACAACTCACTGTCCCAAATTTCAGCAAAATCGGATAATAAATGTGGTTTTTATGGGCCCAAAACCTTAAATCGAGAGTTCGGTCTATATGGCAGCTATATCCAAATCTAGACAGATCTGTGCCATATTGCAGAAGTATGTCGAGGAGCTTAACCTAAGCCACTGTCCCAAATTTCGGCGACATCGGACAATAAATGCGCCTTTTATGGGCCCAAGGCCTTAAATCGAGAGATCGGTCTATATGGCACCAATATCCAAATCTGGACCGATCTGCGCCAAATTGAAGAAGGACGTTGAAGGGCTCAACAGAACTCACTGTTTCAAATTTTGGCAAAATCAGACAGTTAATGGGCCATTTATGGGCGCAAGACCTTAAATCGAGAGATCGGTCTATATGGCAGCTATATCCAAATCTGGAGCGATCTGAGCCAAACTAAACTGGGATGTCGACTAACCTCACACAATTGAAGAAGGATGTCGAAAGGCCTAACACAACTTACTGTCCCAAACTACGTCGACATCGGGCAATAAATGCGCTTTTTATGGGCCTAAGACCCTAAATCGGAGGATCGGTCTATATGGCAGCTATATCCAAATCTGGACCGATCTGTGCCATAATGCAGAAGTATGTCAAGAGGCTTGACTAAACTCACTGTCCCAAATCTCGGCGACATCGGAAAATAAATGCGCCTTTTATGGGCTCAAGACCTTAAATCGAGAGATCGGTCTATATGGCAGCTATATCCAAATCTAGACCGATTTGAGCCAATCTGAACTGGGATGTCGACTAACCTAACACAACTCACTGTCCAAAATTTCAGCAAAATCGGATAATAAGTGTGGCTTTTATGGGCCCAAAACATTAAATCGAGAGATCGGTCTATATGGCAGCTATATCCAAATCTGGGCCGATCTGTGTGAAATTGAAGAAGGATGTCGAAAGGCCTAACACAACTCACTGTCCCAAACTACGGCGACATCGGGCAATAAATGCGCTTTTTATGGGCCTAAGACCCTAAATCGGAGGATCGGTCTATATGCCAGCTATATTCAAATCTGGACCGATCTGTGCCATAATGCAGAAGTATGTCAAGAGGCTTGACTAAACTCACTGTCCCAAATTTGGGCGACATCGGGCAATAAATGCGCTTTTTATGGGCCTAAGACCCCAAATCGGAGGATCGGTCTATATGGCAGCTATATCCAAATCTGGACCGATCTGGACCAAATTGACGAAGGATATCGAAGGGTCTAACACAACTACCTGTTCCAAATTTAATCGAAATCGGATAATAAATGTGGCTTTTAGGGGCCTAAGACCCTAAATCGTTGGATCGGTCTATATGGGGGCTATATGAAGATATAGTCCGATATAACCCATCTTCGAATTTAACCTGCTTATGAACAAAAAAAGAATGTGTGCAAAATTTCACCTCAATATCTCTAATTTTAAAGATTCTAACGTAATTTCAACAGACAGACGGACGGACATGTCTAGATCGTCATAGATTTCTACGCTGATCAAGAATATATATATTTTATAGGGTCGGAAATGGATATTTCCATGTATTGCAAACGAAATGACAAAATGAATATACCCCCATCCTTCGGTGGTAGGTATTAAAATAAATGTTTATGCTGTTTTCATATCCACCACAATAGGATGGGGGTATACTAAGCCAGTCATTCCGTTGGTAACACCTCGAAATATTCATCTTAGACCCCATCTTCTTCTTATATATAAAAGTCAATTTGTGTTTGTTTGTTTGTGTGTTCCTTATAGGCTCATGGTACTAAATTTTTTGATATCTGAAGGGGGAGCGGACCCTCCCCCTTACCATAATTTTCAGAAACGCCAGATCTCGGAGATGGGTGGTGCGATTTGGCTGAAATTTTGCATGTGGTGTTCCCTTGTGACTTCCAACAACTGTGTCTAGTATGGTCCAAATCGGTCTATAACCTGATATAGCTGCCATATAAACCGATCTCCCGATTTCACTTCTTGGGTCCTTACAAGCCGCTATTTTTGTCCGATTTGGGGGAAATTTTGCATGCAGTGTTCTGCTACGCCATCCAACTACTGTACCAAATACAATCCAAATCAGTCTTTAACCTGATATAGGCCCCATGTAAACCGGTCTCTCGAACATCATTTATTGTCCGATTTCGCTGAAATTTTGGACAGTGGGTTGTGAAGTTTTCGGTAGAGATTTGGATGTAGCTGCCAAAATGCAAATTTTTCGCATGAACATTCCACTAAGGAACAGGGGCAAACTTCTCACATATCAGTGAGTGCAGTCCGATTCAAGTTTAAGCTCAACGATAAGGGGCCTCCTTTTTATAGTCGAGTCCGAACGGCGTGCCGTAGTGCGATATCTCTTCGGAGAGAAGTTTTAACATGGCGTAGTACCTCAGAAATTTTGCCAGCATTAGGAGGGAAAACCACTGCTGACAATTTTTTCTTCTGATGATCTCCTGGCAAGATAATCAGAAGAAAAATTGGCAGGAGTGGTTTTCCCTCCTAATGCTGGCAACATTTCTAAGGTACTACGCCATGTTAAAACTCCTCTCCAAAAAAGAGTCACACTGCGGCACGCCGTTGGGACTCGGCTATAAAAAGGAGGCCCCTTATCAGTGAGATTAAACTTGAAGTCCGATTCAAGTTTAATCTCATTGATAAAGGGCCCCCTTTTTTATGCCGAATCCGAACGGCGTGCCGCATAGCGACACCACTCATTGATATGTGAGAAGTCTACCCCCTGTTCCTCAGTGGAATGGGCAAAATTCTCTCAATTAGAAGCTTTAATTTTTACAGGTTTGACAGAAGTTTGGTATGGAGGACAAAATTATGACCTTCCTAGTTTGTATACATTTTTGGCAGAATCCATGGTGGTGGCATCCCAAGATTCGGCCCGGCCAAACTTAGCAGAATTTTTTTTCACGTTTTCATTATTTTTCCCAACTCTGAGATTTCTATTTTATTTCTCGAAATAAAACCTCTCCTTTTGCAATCCGCCTATAACAAATATTAAAAGCTCACGTTTCGCCAACATCTTCACTGCAATTTGTAACATTTGTGTTTCAACTTGAATGGAATGAAGCGAACTAAGAAGCTAAACAATTACCATTAATGCCAGTAACACCGATAGCACCGTACAAAAGAACTTAACGGCAACCTCTGTACTTTCAATTCAATTTGACTCCCTGTCTTTATTTCGAAAATTGTATGTTGGTTAACCTTTTCTAATACCTCCTACCTAACAGTGGGTTGGCTAATTTTCCAAATACTTTTCGAAATGTGTCCATTAAATGAACAGAAACAAACAAACAGACAGACAGACAGAGGAACAGACAAACCAGCAAACAATCAACATTGCCACTGCTACTGTTAAAATGTTCCATACGATGTAAATGTCTTTTCAGTGCTTTTCCTCAATGGTGAGGAGGTGGGAGAAAAAGATAAAAAAAGGCAACTTAAAACAAATTGACAAAATAATTTAACCTTAGAGTAACCTTCTTTGGAAAGGCTATGTGTGTGTGTGTATGTGCGCATTTTTTTGGTTAGGGTGGGGAAAGCTCTTGAATTAATCCGCCTTTTTTCTACTCATTTACATACAATGCCATACCAATGTTTTTCAATTCCTTTGGGATGTTTTTTTTTGGTTTTATTTACAGAAATCGTTTACCTTAATACTACAGGCGTTGGACATGTATAATGTATCCTATCCAGGTAAGTTGTTAAATTATATGATCTGATTTTCATCGAAGTTTTTAAGGTTTTCAAGAGAAATGGCTTAAATGTTGGCTCTTCCTATAAGGCACAGGTTGGACGATCTAGCCTTTGTGCATCAGTCTTTACTTGCTTGGAACTGACCATAGAGTCTTAATGTATAAAGCAATTCGCTCAAAATTTTCCACAGTTACTTCTTATCAAATCGTTTATAGCTCCCATATAAACCGATCTGCCTTTTTGGCTTCTTTAACGCCTGAAGTGCCCACTGCTTCTTTGATTGGACTCAAATCTGGCACAATGACATCTCGTACGACTTTCCATTTGGCTGATATTTTAAGTGTTGATTTTTACTATAATGTGGCCACCGTGGCGCAGAGGTTAGCGTGTCCGCCTATGATGTCGAACGTCTGGGTTCGGAATAGTTTTAAACAGCAGTTATCCCCCTTACTAAAGTTGGCTACATTTGTGAGTTATCCTGCCATGTTAAAACTTCTCAAATATGGGATAAGGACGCCCCTTATCATTGAGGTTAAGCTTTAAGCGGACTGCACTCATTGATGTGTGTATGAGAGAAGTATTCCCTAATGTTCCCTAATGAAATTTTCATGGGAAATTTAGTAGTAGTTTAGATTTCTAATGTAAACTCCAATATCTACACCAGGTATGAATACCAGTATAGGAATATAAACTTAGATTGCTCCCATGTTAACCGATCTGCCGATTTTACTACTCGAGTTTCTTGAGACCTCAATTTTTCCAATATGACTAACATTTGCGCCATGATTTCTGCTATGACCTCTAATGTCTTAATCAGATATGGCCTATGGGTTAAACCCTTCACCATAGGATAGGGGTACACTAATTTCGTCATTTTGTTTGTAACTCATTGAAATATTGAACTGAGACTAAGCAAAGTTCGCCCGTCTATCCGTCTGTTTGTGGGTTGAGATGGCTGAAATTTTGCACCTGGCGTTGTGCAAAATTTCAGCAACTGTGCGAGGGAGGTATGGTCGAAACTGGTCCATAATCTGATATACCTGCTATAGAAACAAATTTCCTGATTTGACTTCTTGAACCTCCAAAGGACGCAATTCTTACCTGATTAGGCTGAAATTTTGCACGTAGCATTCTGTTATGACTTTTAACATCCAACCTGATATAATTCCCATATATAGAGTTGCCCAAAAAGTAATTGCGGATTTTTTAAAAGAAAGTAAATGCATTTTTAATAAAACTTAGAATGAACTTTAATCAAATATACTTTTTTTACACTTTTTTTCTAAAGCAAGCTAAAAGTAACAGCTGATAACTGACAGAAGAAAGAATGCAATTACAGAGCCACAAGCTGTGAAAAAATTTGTCAACGCCGATTATATGAAAAATCCGCAATTACTTTTTGGGCAACCCAATGTATGCAAATTTGCCCAATAACATTCCATTAAGGAACAGGAGCAAACTTCCCATATTTCAATGAGTGCAGTCCGACTCAAGTTTAAGCTCAATGATAAGAGGCCTCCTTGTTAATAGCCGAGTCCAAACGGCGGGCCGCAGTGCGACACCTCTTTTGAGAAGAAGTTTTTACATA